>NC_058372.1:87513750-87817500 GCF_018350175.1 Felis catus
GGGAATTCTTCCGCTTGGTCATTTTGGATAGTCCCTGGTGTGGTGAGGACCTGCAGGGCCCTTCCCCTGTGTTGTGGTGTATAACTGGAGTTGGTGGGCAGGGCCGCAGTCAGACCTGATGTCTGCCCCCAGCCCACCGCTGGGGCCACAGTCAGACTGGTGTGTGCCTTCTCTTCCCCTCTCCTAGGGGAGGGATTCACTGTGGGGTGGTGTGGCCCGTCTGGGCTACTTGCACACTGCCAGGCTTGTGATGCTGGGGATCTGTCATATTAGCTGGGGTGGGTAGGCAAGGTGCACAGGGGCAGGAGGGGCAGGCTTAGATCGTTTCTCCTTAGGTGATCCACTTCAGGAGGGGCCCTGTGGCAGCGGGAGGGAGTCAGATCCGCTGCCGGAGGTTTGGCTCCGCAGAAGCACAGAGTTGGGTGTTTGCCAGGAGTGAGCATGTTCCCTGGCAGGAACTGGTTCTCTTTGGGATTTTGGCTGGGGGATGGGCGGGGGAGATGGCGCTGGCGAGCGCCTTTGTTCCCCACCAAACTGAGCTCTGTCATCAGGGGGCTCAGCAGCTCTCCCTCCGTTTGTCCTCCAGCCTTCCCGCTTTCCGAGCAGAGCTGTTAACTTATGACCTCTCAGACGCTAAGTCGCGCTTGTTGTGGGAACACAGTCCGTCAGGCCTCTCCACTTTTGCCAGCCAGAATCGGGGGCTCTGCTTGGCCGGCGAGCCGCCCCTCCGCCCCGGCTCCCTCCCGCCAGTCCGTGGAGCGCGCACGGCCTCGCCGCCCTTCCTACCCTCTTCCGTGGGCCTCTCGTCTGCGCTTGGCTCCAGAGACTCCGTTCTGCTAATCCTCTGGCGGTTTTCTGGGTTATTTAGGCAGGTGTAGGTGGAATCTAAGTGATCAGCAGGACGTGCGGTGAGCCCAGCGTCCTCCTAAGCCGCCATCTTGCAAACCTCTCCCAAAAGTTTTTTTGGTGTAGTCCCAATAGTTATTTTTGTTTTTGCTTTTATGTCCCTTGCCAGAGGGAACATAGCTAGAAAAAAATTTTCCCTGGCTGAATCAATGAAATGATTGCCTATGTTTTATTCTAGGAACGTTATGGTTTCAGGTCTCATAGTTAGGTTTTTAATCCATTTTAAGTTTATTTTTGTATGTGGTGTAATAAAGTAAAACAAGTCTTTTTCAAATTGTATTTGAATTATATATACAAGGAAATCCTTAAAACACTAAGTTCTTCAGACAAGTATTTAAAAATCATTAGCCAAATCTAATGAGCCATTCATTCAGTTTTTGAAACCCAAACGTAATAATTTCCCTAAGTAGTTATTTAGAACCCACATAAATATCCCTGCATTCTGGGAAGTCCATTTTGTCCTTTGGCATCTCTAATCCTGAGAAAATCCTTCTTTACAGTGAGCTGAAATGTTTTCCTGAAATTTCCGTTTCAAGTCTACTTCTTGGGATCAGACTGAACAAATCTTTTGGCCATATGGCAACTCTTCAGATATTAGAAAATGATTCTTTTTTAAAAATTTTGTTTAAATTCAAGTTAGTTAACATACAGTGTAATACTCATTTCAGGTGTACAATATAGTGATTCACCAATTCTATACGTCACCCGGTGCTCATCACAAGTGTGCTCCTTAATCTCCATCATCTATTTAACCCATCCCCTCATCCACCTTCCCTTTGGTAACCATCAGTTTGTTCTCTATAGTTAACAGTCTGTTTCTTGGCATGTCTCCCTCTTTTTTTTTTACCCCCCTTTGCTCATTTGTTTTGTTTCTTAAATTCCACATATGAGTGAAATCATTTGGTATTTGTCTTCCTCTGACATTTCATTTAGCATAATACTCTCCAGATCTATCCATGTTGTTGCAAATGGCAAGATTTTGTTCTTTTTATGGCTGTTTTATTCCATTGTATGTGTGTGTGTATGTGTGTGTGTGTGTGTGTGTGCATGTGTATGTGTGTGTACACTCGTGCTGTTTTAATAATTTGACTATTGTAGATAATGCTGCTATAAACATAGGGGTACGTGTATCCCTTTGAATTAGTATTTTTGTATTCTTTGGGTAAATACCTAGTGGTGCAGTTGCTGGATCATAGGGTAGTTCTATTTTTAACTTTTTGAGGAAACCCCATACTGTTTTCCACAGTGACTGCACCAGAGAATGATTCTTATATCCTACTTGATTTTCTCCATCTGAAAGCCAATATCCTTAGTTCCTTCAATTATTTTTTCACATAACTCAGTTCAGTTGCCCTTTCTTATGTCCTCTCTTTCAAGTGAGTTTCATAAACCTATATGTCTTTTAAGAAATGGTACCTGGGTCTCAGTACACACCTGAATGTGGTTTGACTTCACAGAGAATCATCACTAATTATCACCCTTCTCCTTTGTATGAAGAAATCTTAAATATCATTGACTAAGATTTCATTAATCATGTGCTTTACTCAATTTGATACTGTTGCCAAAAAATTAAGTTTTTCTCCCCAAATATATATGTTTTGATATTGTAAGGCTACTGTAGACATTTGGTTTTAAGCACTGGAATGAAATACTTTAAATTTAATTCAGATAAATATAACTTGGACTCATTTCATTCTATCATTCTGATTTCTGGTTCTGTCACCCATTATATTTCTTTCTGTAGCCTTGTGATCTGAAAATGTGATAACAATTCTCTGTTTATTCAAGTAAAGAGTGATGGAGAATTGTTAAAATAATTAGTGAAAACTTTTTGAGCATCAGTATTTCTAAATTTTAGTTACATTGTGTCTATCACATTTGTAAAATATTCCAGTTTAGGAAATTTATTATTAATTTTAAAATTATACTTACAGAATCCATGGCATTTCTGTAATGTACTTACAAACTATAATTTCATCCTGGAATTTTGCTTGGGATTGATATTAAACTCATCATTCTATTTGACTTTTAAAATCTCCTAGCCTGTTGGAAAATTTCCTCTGTTGGATAATTGCAGCATTTTCAGTTTTTTGGTACTAAAAAGTAAAAAAAAAAAGGTCGTTGGTGAATTTTGGTAGTTCTAGCAAAAAGCTTCTGTTCCACCAACAGAACTCAGAAAGTAGAATTTGCTTTAGTGAGTTTACCAAAATTCAAGTTCTTTTGTTTACCTTTGAGCACACTGTGAATGGATCTGTTTCTCAAGAATGAACTTCCATTAACTAAACTCACTGGAAACAGATGTACAAACAAAACTATTATTCTATCAATTTATGAGGCACAACTCTCATGGAGACTGTAGTATCCTGTATATTGGTTTACATAACATTGAGATTTTACTAAGGGTAATAGCTTCGTAGGCATTAAATTGAATCGAGTATGCAATGGAATAAGGTAGCTACAGCAGTTTCCTCAAGCTAGGTATCTTAGGTTAGAAGTCAACTGTTCAAGTCTGTGAGCCAGAACACCTATTTTCTTATGTTTTAGACACAACCTTTGGTTGTCCACGTTTTAGACATACCACTCTCTTTCAGATTGACAGGTCTTTTTTTTTTTTTGCCGGTGGGAAGCATATTACTTCATTCAGTCATGCCTTGCTGTTACCTGAAAGTCTTTCCTTTTCTTTACATTAATTTTGTATCTCTGATTCATCCTATTATGTATCAACTTTACAATTCTGAAGGAAATCTTACTTATTTACAAATGGGGGAAATAACAAATATCTATAAATTGGTTGCTGACATTTGAATTCAGCAGAGGCAGAAATTTTTCATCTGATTTTTTCTTTCTTTTCTGTTTGACGTGTAAATACTTTTGAAATTTGATGGTAATATTTAACATTAAAGGTCTGGATTTTTTAGTCCCGAAAAATTATGGGGCCTGCCAACTAGAGCCCATATGTCCTCATACCAACAAACTGACTGGAACCAAGTAGTACTGCTCACTCTAGACAGAACCTGTTCTCCCCATTTTACTACATGGCCCACTAGTCTACCTCACTCATTTTTACTACTTGTCTGCCCCCTAGAGGCATTTGAATTTGACAAACTTGAATATTGTCTTTGTAGTTCCATTTTCTTCCCACTACCCACGAAGAACACCTTCTAGTTTCTAACCATTTTCTTAAATACTGTCAATGGTGGTTCAGTAATCTCACTTGTAAGTTCTATTAATAATGTCAGATTAAAAACACTTGTCCTCATTGGGGAAGCTAGATACATTTTGAGAGTATCTTTAATCATGTTTTCCTTCCTTTCCATTTCCTATCCACTAATAGTATATCTCCAGTATTGAGCAGTTTGTCTCTTCCTCATTTAATCATCTTACTCAAGTCAGTCTTCCATAACAATAGTGAAATGTTTATCTCAATGCAAAAATTTGCTATTTTCAGTAATATTGTGTAATCACTTTATGCAGTATTTTATGTAAACTTGTTAATAAATAAATATACATAATATTGCCTTATATGCACAACAGAAATACAAGGAGAAATATGACAATATTGCTAGAAATGTTATGCTACAGGCAATATAAACAAAACCAGATTATAAAAATACCTGCTCTGACCAAAGGATAAAAAGGAATGAAATAAACAGAGCAAGTCCACCCAGGAGTTTTTTGCTGTGATTTTTCAAGACAAGTGAAACCAATAATGGAGAGATGCATTACTGTTTGGTGTAAAGATGGGCTTGGCTCTCAGTGAGCTGATTTCAAATGCTGACGGTTTTAGCCATGGGTGCTTGGGCAAGAGTCTTGTGAATTGAACCTCATTTTTCTAAACCATATAAATAAAATTAAGAAAGTAAGAATTCTGTTCTTATTTCTGAAGTTTCCTATTTTCCAGAATATTTTGGGGTTCTGGAGAAAATGGAAAATGAGTGAATTCCACTTTGTAATCTCTGTGCATCCCATAGGTGTTTGCCCTTAATTTTCAAGGCATCCTGCTTAATACTTACATGTATTTATTATGGATTTGCTTGCAGATTTAAGATAGTTTCTCTTGCTGGCTTCCTACTGTTAACACATATTATAAAATCTCAAAATAACTTTTTGTTTACAGGATATCACAAATTATAAGCACAGGGATATGGGCACAATAGTTGACTTCTAACCTATTTTCCTTTAATTTTGATGGACTTAGTGCTAGGAAGTTGAAGGAATAAAGTATTTCAATACTGTTTCGTCCTGAAAAACTTTATTTACAAAATGGTTATATATACCCTAGCAGACAAATTCTGTTGACAATGTTAAATATGATAGAATTTTGTTGGAGGCTTAAATATAGAATGGTTAAATGCACAAAAACATTATACTTAAGAATATTGAATTATTATGAAATCTTTTCAGTTATACTTTTACTGAATTTGTTCTACAAAAGACCATAAATGAATTTGTCTGAGTAGATTTACTTCGAGCATTATAGGTAATGTGTTGGTTTTCTTATCTGATGGTGATTTACGCTACCTTTAGCCCCTGACCTCTAAAACACCTTTTAATTTTCTCTTAAATCAAGGCTATAATATAACTATTTTAATTTTGAAAATGCAAGGTAGTGTTGGTCATATAAACCTGGGTTCAGAACCTGAAAATGGTACTTATTAACTCCTCAGTGTTGGATGAATTATTTAAAACTCTCAGCCTTAAATTTCGTCAATCATAAAATAAGGAAAGTAATATTTACTCTAGAGTATGTTATGAGAATTACATGAAGTTCTAAATATTGTCACTTAGAAAATATTCTGTGAATGTTCTCCTTCCTCTCTCCCTTCCTTTTTCCCTTCCTTCCTTTCTTTTGTATAGCATTGTATTTAATGTTTACACAGTATCCATTTCTATTTTATCATATGCATTTAACAATTCAACCCACTATCTATGGAGCACCTCCTCGCTGCTAAAATACTTTGATAAGTACTTGGATTCAGAGATGAAGGAAATAGTGTTCCTGTTTTCAAAGTGATAAAAACTGAAATATAAATAAACCAACAATTATAATACAGTGTTCCATTTTTAGCATGGAGTGCTATAATACCCACAGGCACTCAGGTTAGTCTGGAATGTCAGGAAAGCCATCAATAGGAGAATGTACTTTAGCTGTCAGTTAGCAAGGAGGAAGAATGATCTAAGTGGGTGAAGAGGGGAATCAGGCTGAGGCCTAAAAAGACCTGGCATGTTTAGGAACCTACAAATTAACAGGTGAGACTCTAACTCATGAGATGGAGAGGCCCATGAAGGGAGCAACAAATGTGATAGTAGAAAAGGAGACAAGATAATAAGGGGCTTTGTGTTCCATTTTTAGAGATTACACTATCTTCTACCTGGTTTTCTTCATAGTTATAATTTTGAATGGCTGCATAATACACATTATTCATGGGTTCCATGGCTTGTCCCATTTTTTCTCTAGACAATAATCCTTGTGGCTGTGGTTCTCAACCTTGGCTACATATTACAATCACCCGCGGGGGATGCTTAAAGAAAATGAAGTCTCAGCCCACCCTTAGAGATTCTGATTAAATTGTTGTGATGATCTGAGTGGGGGGATGTGATATCTTTGAGTGACTGTTGCCTCAAGCAATTTCATTTTTTTCTGTTTGGACAGTTGAGCATTTGTTCTCATTGGAGTTTTTTCATTCATTCTTTCCTTTATGTTTGCCTTAGTCTATAAGTTGCTTGAGAGATCTTCTCACAAAATCATCTCATATGCAACAAAATTCCAAAAAAAATATGGCCCAGAACAATGAACATAAGATCAGGAAGTCAAGAGTAGGGGGGAAATCAAGTGTTCTAATATACAAAAGTTGAAATGAGATAAGGCAAATAAAAAATAATTCTTTTTTTAAGTTTATTTATTTTGAGAGAGAGAGAGAGAGAGAGACTGAGACAGAGAGCACATTCAAGTGTGGGAGGGGCAGAGAGAGGGAGACAGAAGAATCCTAAGCAGAAAACACACTGTCAGCATAGAGCCTGATGCGGGGCTCAAACTCACGAATCATGAGATCATGACTTGAGCTGAAATCAAGGGTCAGAGACTTAACCGACTGAGAATTTATATTGTGAATTTTCTCTTTATCTCAGAGTTTTGGCTGAAAATAAAACAATATAATTCGCAACAGATCAGTTATACAGATTGGCTATCTTGGGGGTAAAAGAGAGGAGCACAGAGATCAAAGAGCTAGAATTTCTTTGGAGAGTGAGTTTATTTGTGTTCTGTGGCATTTCTTTTCTCATTCCCCAAGGAGGCGGAGAGGGGGTATTTCTCTCTCTCAAGTGAAGTTGGAGGAACTTCAAGGGAACTATTTAGAGAGAGTGCCCTGTGTCTCCTGACTTTGAAATTCTACAGACACTGATACTCAACCCAAGCCTGAGAAGTTCAAAAGTGACAGCCTGACTAACTAGGACCTGCTAATAGAGGGGAGCTAGCTGCATTACTCCCACATGCAGCAGAGATGTTCACATTTCTCTGTAGTTCAAATGGAGTAGGGGAAGGGAACTCAACTGTATCATCTTGAAAGGTACTCTAGAGAGTCCAGGAGTTGTCTTCCAGGAGAAGCAAGTCTTCTGAGTATGAGAAGACTCTGAAATAGGCAAAGCCTCAGAAACTACTAGTTGAGGGAAGTTGTCTTAAAAGCCAACATAAGAAGACACCCTCTGCTTTGAAGGAACTGAGAATTTCTCTGTAGTGTTCTGAGAGAAAACAAGGAGGCCCTGATGTCAGACACAGCCCTTTCCCCATAATCTACCCTTCCCAGACCCAACTGTAGAGAGACTACAATAGCAGCTTGAGAATGACTATGAGGAAGTGAAGTGAAGAAAAAGTAAAGAAGCTGCTGATATGCCTTGGCATTCTGCAGGTTTATGAATCTGGGGTAGACCAAAACTGGAGAAGAGAAGAATTTCATTAGTTGATGCTTTGGAGTTTTGATATTAGACTGGACTAAACTTACACTTTTTGTCAGTGACTACAAGTAGCTTTGAGATCTGATCAGTCAGGGACAGTGGTGAGGAAGGTAAGTTGGTTATTGCCTCTATATGACTGGTCCAGGAAACTACTTCAGTAACCTCAACCATTATATCTTGTGGACTTTTCTCTTAGATGTGTTTTTCAATAGAGTTACAATTTTTTCATTGATTGGAAATACTAAGTGATTGCATTTTGAAATCTATTGATCTTTTCCATTTTTATTTCTTCTTTGCTTCAAAGCTGAAAAAGTTATTACTTCATAGATCTAATATTCTATTCTTTTTTCTTGTAATTTTCTAGCAATTGATTTAAAAAATATTTAGCAATTCCATCTCTCTGTGGTTTACTTTGGTATGTAGTAAAATGTTCATTAAATACAAATTATCCCAGATTACTACCCATATCTGAAAATTGGTACATTTGTATTCATTCACTTTGCTTTTTATATGTAGGCCTAATTTTTTTTTTTTTTACTCTTCAGATAGGAATTTGGAGATATTCTTAGATGTTTATTTTAATCTTAAGTCCGAAGCTGAAAATGGCGGAAGGAATTGGTTGTGGAAGGTGGGAGCGAGCTTAGTATACTCTAGAGAGCATTTGGCACAATTGGCACTCCCTCCTTTTAAAAACTGGCCCTTCTGCAAGAAGCTTCAAGAAACGATTCTCATTTTCTTCTACTTCTTTCCTCCTCTTTTTTAAAGCTTATTTCACTTCTATCCTAACAGTAAATGTGGGAATTCCTCTGGATTTGGTTTTAGATATGTGTTCCTTTTCTATACTTTCTTCCCAGGAAACTTAAACACTAATCATTTAAACCTTATATTGGTGGAACATGGGGTACCTGACTGGCTCATTTGGTGGAGTGTGTGACTGCTGATCTTGGGGTCATGAGGTCAAGCCCCACACAGGGGGTAGAGATTCCTTAAAAAAAATAAAACCTTAAAAAAAAAGAAAATGTTTATTGGTGGAACGTAAATTTAAATCCCCTACCCTGTGACTCTCTGTGCTCTAGAGTCATATATTCAATTTTCCCCCATTGTAGAGGAAATGGATAAAGTCATTTAACCAGTTGCTAATTTGTCCTTGACTTTTTTATTTATGCTTTCCTCCCTTTATCTAATTTATTAACAAAATAATTAATCCTAGTATCAAAATATATTTCTGTATGTTTTCTTCTCTACATGTTAATTTTTACTGCATTATTCCAAGCTTCCAATTGCTCTAGGCAATTTACAACATCCTAAAAGACCCCTTCCCTCTATGGTACCCTATCCTTTTTTCATGGCATTTAACACAGTTGAAGTTATTTATTGGTTTGTCTATTAACTTTCCTTTCTACTAGACTATACGTTTACAAGAGCAGGAACCATATTTGACTTGTTCTTCATTGTGCCCCCAGTGCCTAGCATATTACCTTGTATAAATTAGGCTCCCAATAAAGAGAATACAATTCCATTTAAGAAATCATCTTGTACTGAATTTATTTTCCCTTTTCAATACATTTTTATAATTTTACCATGGATAAGATTCTTAAACTTTTTGCAGCACATTTCTTAATCTGTATATGGAGAAGGTTGTATTAGATAATCTAAAAGGTCCTTTATAAAATTTTTGTTTCTGTTATTTTGTAGTTATTTGAAAAGGTATTAATTTAGTAATTTAAAAAAGTATTTTATTATATCTGTTTAATTATTTCATTGGTTATATATTTGTGTGTTCCCATACTTTTAATGTATAGAATTCCTAATTCATTGATTCAAAAACTCTTTTTCTAAAACATTTTGTTGATTCTCTAACCAATATAGTGCTGCTTTTTATTTAATTGGCAGGATATGTGCTGTTTGATAAAAGTTATGTTGACCTCATTTCCTATAAATTAAAATTTGTAGACCTATTTTATTTTCTAAGCTAAAGTATCTTCTTCCTTACTGCCTCCTTCCCTCCCTCCTTTCTTCCTCCCCCACTTCTATCCTTCCTCCCTTCGTCCTTCTGTCCTTCCTTCCATGATGCTATTTTTCACTTGGTTCTTATGACTATCTCCACTGAATGTCATCTATTGTTTTGTGCCAACAATAATCTCTGTTTCCTGGCTTAAACTTTTGTTGTTGTTATTGTTGTTGCTGTAAGTGACTACAAGATAAATTGAACTTTGCACCTGATACTATGCATGACAATAGTTATAATCATTATGTTTTTCTCTACTTCCTTCTCTCTGTTATATTTTCCTTCACTAGGTGATATATTTTTAAATATTTTGTATGACTTGCAGGGAGCCTTAAAAATTGACCTTTAATAAAATCATTATACACTGGCTATGATTGACTTAATAAACTTCTTTAATTCAATAATGTTTATTGTTCATCTAGTACACATCAGACAGTGATGTGAATGAACATAGGAATTTGCTATTCATATTGGCTTCAGCTCATAGGGATATCACTTTGGGGTGCTTGGGTGGTTCAGTCAGTTAAGCATCTGACTTCGGCTCAGGTCATGATCTTGTGGTCCGTGGGTTCAAGCCCCATGTTGAGCTCTGTGCTGTCAGCTCAGAGCCTGGAACCTGATTCAGGTTCTATGTCTCCTTTTCTCTCTACCCCTCCCCTGCTCTCTCTCTCTTTCTCTCTCTCTCTCTCTCTCAGAAATAAATTTACATTAAAAGAAACCATAGGGATATCATTTTAATTAAATTTTTCTTAAAATTTTTACCAGTTTCATTAAGTCCAAATCATTAGGATTGACTTAGGAGACTGTAGTCATTTATGTATTTAAATTTCAATTTTCTTATGGTTCTTTTTTTTCCTAACTAAGAGCCCCTACCAGGTGATTTTTCTTTTGTTCATGCAGGTTTTCAATTTGTAATTCTAAGTTAACAGTACTTGCTGACTCCTATGTGTTCTACACTGAGCAATAAAGCAGTTATATTCCTTCCATCATGGAAACCAATTTGGGAAGAAGACAGCATTCTAGTAAACAAATAAACATATAATTACAAATTATGATAATTTAGAGAAGATAATATATGTTGAGATAGAATAACAAGGATAAATTTGTTTTGTTGATCTAGCTCAATATAGTCAGCTCAACCTTTTGCTTGAGTTATTGGATACACATTTTTTTTGTCTGCTATATATTTCTATCATGTATGAACATAAGGTACCTTAAATCTAACATCTCCTTCTCCTCCTCCACCCTCTCTTTTTCCTCCTCCTCTTCTTCCTCTTTTTCTCAATTCTTATTTATTGAATGTCTACTTTCTACCATAAAATATGGTGGGAAGTTTATAAATTGTAACTCTATAAATTTTAATTTCAGGATAACAATGTTATTATGCTTCTTTTATTGAGAAGAGAATTGAGTGTCAAATGATGAAGTAACTTTCTTTTGGTCACTCATTAGCAAATGTCATTTCCTTCTATGACACTAAAATATATTGTTTATTTTTTATCTTGCTTATGAAGACTATGAGGGTATAGATGAAATCTTCTTTACACTCTATAAGATGGGCCCTCAGAAATTGTCTATTAAATAAAAGATTCTATAGGTAGATTATTTGATAATTTATTACAATTGTATAAAAATGGACTCTAATGATTTTACTCATTTTGGAGCTAATAAGGCGCCTTGTCCTTATACTCAGGCTACAGTGTTTAAAACAATTTTCCTTAGCCAGACCTATAACTCTGTACATGTTGTCATTTTGTCAAGACAAACTCTAGCTTCCTCTATAGAATTATGTTCAGATGAGAGAGATGATTCATATCACATTTATTCACTAATCCATTCAACAGATATTTGAGTATCTATTAGGTGTCTTGCACAATACTAGGCACTGTGAATACAATGACAGGGAGAAAATACTTGGGTTTTATTTTATGAGCAAACTAGTGATAGAAAGACACAACAACCACGTAATAACACTGTGTTTTATATATATATATGTATACATATATATGTATGTATACATATATATGTGTGTGTGTATATATATGTGTGTGTGTGTGTATATATATATATATATATATATATATATATAACAAAGTAACAAAATGTGATGAGTTCAACACTAAGAAAAATCTGTTACTAAAAGACAGACCTAATTTGGGCGTAGTAGTGAATGTAGGGGAATCTATCAAGAAAGGATCCATTTCAGCTATGGTATGAGGGATTTTAAAGTCTTAGTTATGCCCGTAATACCTGAGAAAGAGTACAGATACAGTACATTGCTAGAAAGTTATACCATTAGTTGTTTATACATATCTTTGGAGCTGAGCAAATAGTACAATATCTATTTATTCCTCTCATTAAGTCACCTATCAATCCATACCTAAATCTCCTATAATTGACATGTAAGAGACATTTCCTCTTTCTTTTTCCCTTACCTCTTGTTTCCTACACAGTGTCTTTGGCAGTCTTCTATCCATTCACCCTCTTGCTAAGGTCTCAGATCTGTCCTGCAGTTCCTATATGCCTCTGGACATGGCTCTGTGGGAGGAAGGAGGAAATAATTTCGGTTAACTAGTACAAGATGAATAATCTTCTTGTGAGAGAGACAGAACAGTGCATTCTGGAGACCAGGAACAGAAGGAAGAGATGACTACATGCCTGGAGCACAGGGAAAGAGCAATTTGAAAAGAGGTATAGAAAAGATAGAGGTCAGATGATTATAGCTCAAGGTTCAGCAAGTGTTTCAAGATGAAAAGGAGTGCAAATGTTGGGCTCATTTCTTTGCAGTTCCTCTTTCTCCAGGATTTTAGACCATTAAGTCCTGGCTGCCTTGGTAGTCCCACACTCCAATTTTTGTTTCCCCAGATCCCTTAGAATGGAGAAAGCTGTACAGCATCAGAATATCATTGTCTGCATCTTTTCAGCATCTCTGTGGCCTGTGCAAATTTATAGATGTCCTAAGGGAATTGTGAGTGAAAGATGTCTGGCTCACTCAAATGTCTTTAAGTCCTAGCTGCTACAATTGCTTTTTGTTTATGCTTTTAAATCCTTTTTTTTTTTTTTTGTAATTGCTCCAAATAAGCATTAATTAGACTGGCATCTGGCTTCTCAACAGAAATGCCAGAAGCACATGCCATGATAACTTCTACCTTAATATCAAAGACTGAGAAACACATTATTATAAGTGTAGAGTAATTCATTCATCCTAAAGGAAATATTAGTAAATTTCATCCACAATATGTGGAAAGGATGACATATTAGGACTAAGTAGGTTTTATTCTAGGAATGCAGGGTTGATTTAACATTTGAAAATTAATTAATATAGTTTACTACATTAAAAAAGAAAATTGCATGGCTACTTTAGTAAATAAAGCAAAAACATTCAGCATCTATTTATTATATATACTCTTGACAAAATCTGAGGAAAAGAGAACTTCCTTAATCTGATATAGGCTATTTTCAAAAAATCTACAGGAAAATCATACCTAGTGGTGAAATGTTAAAATTCTTTTGTCTGAGATCAAGAGTGAATTGAGAATGTTATTTAGCACTGTAATTTTTTTTGTAATAAAGAAGTAAGAAGAAAAATAAGGAAAAAGGAAATAAGTCTTTAAAGGAATGAGTGAAAGTTTCATTAAATATGATATGATTTGGTACATATCAAATAAAAAATCTATGGAAATATGTATTAGGATTGATAGGCAAATTTAATAAGGTGGCCGAATATAAGAATAATATAAAAATCAATGTATATCTATATACCAGTAGCAATGAGATAAAATATAATTTATGATACATCTTTTAGTAACATAAAAATATTGAATAATTAGACATATAACTAACAAAAATGTAAAAGATCTAAACAGAAAACTGGAAAATGTTATTGGGAGATGCTAAAGAAGACCTAAATAAATGGAGAATTGTAGTATAATTGAAATATTCAATATTGTAAAGATATTAATTCTCCACAAATTTATTTATGGATTTAAAGCAATTCAATTCAAAAGCCAAACAATTATTTTTGGGGGCTTGAAAGGAAAGCAAACTCTAAAATCTCCATAAAAATACAAACTGTCAAAACGGACAAGGCAATCTTAATACGAAGAACAGTGTAGGAAGACTTGCTCTACCAGATTATGATTTACTGTGAAGCCATAGAAATTAAGACTGTGTGGCAAGAATAGACAGACGGACGGAGCAGAACAGAGGGCCCAAAAGCATATTGTTTTCATTATCTATTGCTGTATAGCAAACTATCCCCAGACTTGGAGGCTTAACCATCAACAACCATTTGTTTTCTCTCATGATATTATGGACTCAGCAGGATGTTTCTTTTGCTCCATAAGATGTCAGCTGGAGCTATAGTCTGGGAATATCAAAGGGACAGAATTTCCTAAATGGCTTATTTATATGTGTAGCAGTTGGTGTTGGCCATTGGCTGAGAGATCACTAGATTTGTTGATCTCACTCAACATCTCAAGTCTCCATTTGGCCTTTCCACATGGTTTGTACTTCTGAAAAGATGGCTGCTAGGTTCCAAAAAGGAGTGTTCCAAACATACAAAAGCAGAAACTATGTATATCTTTGGGCTTGCTTTTGGAATTCACATATCACTTTTGCCACATTATGGTGGTCAAAGCAGGTTACAGTGTCAGCCCAGATTCAATGGTGTGGGAGAAGGCAGGAGATATATTTTACTTTTCAATGGGAGGAGTGACAAAGAATTTGCAGCCACCTTTAGTCTATCACAGAGCCACACTTATCTGTGTACTCGACTAGTGCAAAGATGACGCTATGTGTAAAGATTTGACTTTTCAACGTATGATACAGAAAAAATTGGATGGAAAAAAGTATAACTTGACTGTACATCATACCCTAATCAAAAATAAGTTTCAGTAGGGTTGTATACTTAAATGTCAAGGCAAAAAAAGTTATACTTTAAGCAATGCTATGGAAGAATATCATTGTGACCTTGAGATGGGAAATTTTTTAAAGCTGCACACAAAATGCTTTAACCATAGGGGGAAATATTAAACTGTACTACATTTTAACAGTTGCCACAAGTGCTTATGTCATATTCCCTTGATCCGTCTCTAATTTCAGCCATAGCTAGTGGAAGGATAGTTCCATGATGACTCATACTCACCTCTTTGACAGTGTTTCATAGTTTCTGTCCCATGGCCTTTTCTAGCACCAAACATTCTCTTGACCAATGTGCAAACACAACCTGGAAGTATGGGATTAATGATCTTAAGCACAGTCCTAAAATGATAGGGCAAGACCTGGGATAAAAAGGTTTAATCTGTCCTTCAGACAGTTCTGGAAAGGATTCTGTACAATTTTAGGTTGTAGCAGAATTAAGACCTGCTTCCTAGATTGGTGATCTAAAAAACACACCTTTGTATTAGCTTTCCTTTCTTCCCTAATGCTTCCTAGTCCCTTACTTCTAATACCTAGGATCACTTCTTAATTAAACTATATATACAAGTTCCTGTCTTGGGTCTATTTTTGGAGGATTTCAAACTAAAACAACATTAAAATTAAGAATCGCTGCTTGCTGATGGTTTTAATAAAGAGTAAAAAGAAGCCCACAGAGTAGGAGTAGATATTTCCAAAAATGTAATCAAATAAAGTTTATATCCTGAACATTAAAAAAAAAACATTTAAAATGTAATCAAATAAAGATTATATTCTGAAAGAAAACCTATACATAACATAGGAGAGGTAATACTTTAGAAAAATAGACTTGTTTTATATACAAGCCATTAACATAGGGAAAAGGCACTCAACTACGAGTCCAAATTAAAGCACATAAGACGCCACTACACACCCACCAGAATGGCTAAAATTCAGAATAAGGACAATACCAAATGTTAAGCAATACAAATTCTTCTACTATGTGGTGCTATGGTCTGAATATTTGTGTTCTCCTGAAATTCATATATTGAAATTTTACCCCCCAGTGTTGATAGTATTAAGAGGAAGGGGTTGATAGTATTAAGAGGTCAAGAGGGTGGAGTTCTTGTGAATGAGATTAGTGGCTTATAAAATGGCCTCAGTGAGATCCCTAGCTCCTTCTATTTTGGAGGAACTCAAACTAAAACAACATCAAAATTAAGGATCACTGTTTATCAATGGTTTTTTTCTGTGCCTCTGTGAAGATACAAAAAGGAAGTACATGCTATGAACTGGAAAGAGGACCCTCACCCAATCGTGTTGGCACCCTGATTTCAGACTTCAAGCCTCCAGAACAATGAGAATTAAATTTCAGTTGTTTATAAGATGTCCAGTCTACTGTTATAGCAGCCCAAACAGACTAAGATACCAATCTAGTGGGGTATCTTTGGATTGAACAGTCAATTTGAAAAACTGGCATCATCAACCAAAGTTGAAGAAATGCATATCCTTTCACTTGTTATTTCCATTCCAAATACACATCTAATAGGAATATCTGAACGTGTCCCCATAATACATTGTAATAAACAAAAACTGGAAAAGATACAAATGTCCAATAATCCTAGAATGGGTAAATAATATATGTTGTAATCATAAATTGAAATGTAACATAACAAGGAAAATTAATACACTAGAGCAGTATATAACATTATATTATATACATAATATAGATCTTAAAAACATACATAAATTATGAATTTATGGACTATCTTATTTCATCTTTATTACCCCATTACCCCTACTTACAACATGGATCATTTTTTACCAAATCTTATACATCATATCTTTTCAAATGTGTAAATTTTTTCATGTATCTATAATTGAAAAGGTATTAAAAACATACAATACCATTATGACACTAAAAAATTTAATGTCCAATAAGTATTCAAGTTTTCCTGATATTCTCAATACTTTTAACCGTTCATTTGTTCAAATCAGGACCCACAAAATGGCTAACCTCTTTTATTTGACCACTATGCCTCTTGAGTGGTGTGACTGTACATTGTATATTCTCCAGAGTTCCATATCAATAGCATTCCTTTTAACTCTCTAAAATACCCTGTTTTGGATCAAAAGTATACTATTATTCTACAATTAAGTCCTTTTTGTCTTTAAGCTCTCATTCTCTTTCTTTTTCTTACATTTTTTGTTGCTGTTTGAAGAAACTAGGTTATTTGCCCTATGGAGGTTTCTACAGTCTTGGTATTTGCTGGTTGCATCTCGCTGTTGGTTTTTAATATGTTCCTGTGTCCTCTGTATTTACTGTAAACTGGAAATTAGAATTAGAGGCTTGCTTTGGTTTAGGTTCCATGGGGGTAAAGGGGGAGAATACAGGTAGTGTGTACTTGTGTTAGAAAGAACGTAATCCACTTACCTCTCTTTCAGTAAGGTTAGCAGTCATTGATGATCATTGCCTAAATGTATTATTTCAAAAAGTTTTCCAAATGGTGATACTAATATCCTGTTTCTTGATCTAGGTGGTACTCATATGGGGCTTTGATATATATATACACATATATATATCCACATATATACACATTTAAAAATGATAACCTGATTGGGCTTTTGGATATCAAAATATCACAAATGTTTATTCAATTTGATGATTACAAAGTGATTTATATGTTTATTACACTATATCACAATTGATTCTAGATATCATGTTCCAGGATATATTAACCAAAGTGATACTGCTAGGTTTTAAAATATGCAAAAATAATAAAGCCCCTACCAACTTGTTGATAGAGATGGAAAACTGAGAATCATTTCTATTTGATAATAGAAGTAAAATTATGAGTCTACAACTTTCTTACTACTGTGGGATTACTATCATAAAGCAAATTCCCATGAAACTACATTTTGAATAATATTTCCCAGGGATGCTAGGCCACTGGATTTAATTACTTCTGGGAGTAAAAAAGAAAAAAAAAAACAACCTTACTGGCTCCAGGGAAATTATGCCATTGTTTTCTGGGGTGCTCTGACTCGTATTCAGGCTATATTGGTGGCCAACAAACTCTAAAAGCTCTGATATTTCTTGGTGATCTTGTAACTTGGTTCACAGTCTTCTTCCAGCCATCCTACTGATGACCCATCTATTTCTTCCCTAGCCTTACTGTACTTTGGTTTCTATTACACCACTGACCTTTTTCATTGGAGCCTACAGAGCATGGAAGTTGAAAAGACTGACTTGGGAGTACAGACTGGGTTGAATCACTTCTAGCTATGTGACCTTTGGCAATTTTCTTAATCTCATTGTACCTTATTTCCCTCACTTGTAGAATAGTAATTATAGTATGTCCCATTTTTCTGTTGTAATGATAATACACGTGACACCAATGGCACATAAGAGGTCCACAGCAAATTGTGGGTATCTCCAGTGTGATTCAGCAGCTTATTTACTTAGTTTCATACTAAAAGGATTAATGCTGCCAGAACTTCTCTACTACTCAGATCTTGAACTGTAAAAATATCTACTGTGATTATAACATTCCTGCTTTGTAAATGCTATTTCTCTCATTTCCTCATGACCAAGACTGCCCTTTACTTCAGTTTCTTGACCTATTCTTACATCCTGATTCCATTGGTTTACAAATTTATATACTTTATGGGCCAGAAAAAAGTCAGGAGACCAATATAAGGTTATTAATTTGTTGCTAAGTAAGGATGTTGAAATAACCAATAGCATCACATGTTGAAAGGATGAAATTATTTGTAATTAAGAAAGCATCTGTCTTTACCTGATAAACTATGTATTATTATGAGGTAGAAATTCATCAACTATCTACTTTGAACATCCTGATTATACAGGATTTAGTGCTTACCATGTTATACTAGATTCAATAAATACTTTTTGGGGAATGGATAAAAGATCTCTATTATTTAATGAAGAAAAGATATTTTAACAAAAAATGAAAGTTATAATTCTTTTTTTTAATGTTTATTTATTTTGAGAGAGAAGAGGGAGCAAGCAAACACAGGGAATGGGCAGAGAGAGAGAGGGAGACAGAGAATCCCAAGCAGGCTCCATGCTGTCAGAGCAGAGCCCAACACAGGGCTTGATCCCACAAACTATGAGATCATGACCTGAGCTGAAATCAAGAGTTGGATGCTTAACTGACTGAACCACCCAGGTGCCACCACCTGCCTTATTTAAGTTATAAATATATTTATAACTATATGTAATACATAGATCTTAAAAATTATTAACTATTATTGACTATATTATTAACTATTATTAACTATAATATTAACTATTATATATAGTTATATATATTATATTTGGTTATAATTTTTAAGTTATATATATATTTAAGATATATATATCTTTCTATATATATGTTAATTTATATATATGTCAATGCCTAAAATATGAACATTAAAAGATGTGTTTTTCTTTGGTTCATACAAATAGTGAGGTTGTTGATTTGTATTCAGTTGTGAAGTAGAAAATGAAGCTCACATATACATTCTTTTCTGACACATTCTTCTTTAAATTATAATTAATTCCAAAATTCTAGATTCAGATAAGTGTGTTGATGAAACTGTAGGCTACATTCTTAAGGCAATTTCTCTCAGTTTAAAAAATTTTGGTCAGGGCCTATCTGGGTCATGTCAATATCTCAGAAAAGCTACTAATTTCAAAACACTTCAATATTTGTTTGACAGTTATATAGTAGGATTTTTCAGGTGCTGGATTTCTCTTACCAAAATTTGAATGTCTCTTTGTTTAATATCTTTATTAGTTATGTTGTCCTTGTCTTTTGAGTTTCCTCAAAACAAAAACTACACTTATGCGTGAACTTCAGTGAATAAAGTAGAATTTAGAAAAATCAAAAGAAAGGGCATATGCTACACATATCTTCTAACTTAGGTGATATCTCAGGGAAGTTCCAAATTCCTCTTTGAACCTTGTAGCTACTGGGATTTTTTTCTCCCTGCTGTTCTTTAGCCTTCTAGGCCTCTTCCAGTAAAAATATATTTGATTATTTTTAAGTCTTTCTTTTTTCCCCCATTTTATCCTTTACTAATCCAGAGAAAACAAAGGGGTACAATTACACTCTTTTAAGGATAATATAGGTACATTTTTAAGATAAAAACGCCTGAGGTGGGCCTCCTAAACAGCTGCCTCAAAGTTTTAGGGGAGATATGCAGGGTGGGTGAGAAGAAGTAAGAGAAGCTATAATGTCCTACAAACCATAAAGTCCCCCATTTGTTACCACTCCTGTTAGCTGAGAGAACAACACTGGAACCATTAATCTTGTAAACATTTACTACACTTATTTTGTGCAAGAATTCTATAAGGTGCTGGTGTTAAAAGGTGAAGGGACTGGCAGAAAGTGATAGTAGGGTAAGCAGAAAATCTCTGAATTCAAATCCTACCAGTTATATTTATATTACTGCCATTGTGGTACTGAATAAAGAATTTCTCTGAACTATAAATTCTTCAGCTATAAAATGGAAATAAAATAACACCCACTTCCAAGGTTGTTAGGATTTAGTACTCACCTCAATGCCTGACACGTCATAGTTCTTCCATTGAGCACATTTCTCCTTTCCCACCACCTCTAATCTCCATACCCTCTCCATAACTAATTAAGATAAAGGGGAAACAATAAATTTTAAGCCTACAGTAAATCAATAAACAATTCAACATGTTCATATTGATTACCTACCTTGTCTAGAACTATGTTGGACAGTAAGGGGATTTTCTTAGTTTATTTGGGTAGCTATAACAAAAATACTATAGACTGGGTGGCTATATACAACAGAAATTTATTTCTCACAGTTCTGGAGTCTGTGATATCCAAGATCAAGGTGCTAGAAGATTTGATGTCAGGTAAAGTCCTACTTTCTGATTTATAGATGACCATCTTCTTGCTGTGTCTTCATATAGTAGAGGAAGAAGGAAGCTCTCTTGGGTTCCTTTTATAATGGCACTAATCCCATACACGAGGGTTCCACCCTCATGACCTAATCACTTTCCAAATCCCTACTTCTTCAAACCATAATACATGGGGTTAGGTTCTCAACATATGGATTGTAGGGGGACACAAACATTCAGTCCATAATAGGGATACAAACAGGAATAAAATATAGTCTTTGTTGGAGGCATCTATAGCTTAGAGCCATGGAATCTCAGGATTGAGGAGAATCTTAAATATTATCTAGTAAAACATCTCCAGCAGCTAAGACCTGAAATGAGTATAATATCAGGTGCTTAGGAGCTGTAAAGTATACAATAGGGTGAACATCCCAAAAGGAACCTTGGATGGCCAACATGATGTTCTCCACTAGGTGGTATTACCTTGTCCAGTTGATCATGATCCACAGTGTCAGCATACAGCCAGTGGCTCAGTCTTTGTGCAAAATAATACACTTAACAAATTTCATAGTTATTGATGAATATCCTAGAATGTCAACTTACGAGGATAAATGAACAAGATACTGTTATGTATACTGAAACACTCACCTATCGATGAGTAGCCTTTTTCTATGGGCATATCTATATAGGAATCCAAATTAAAATCAGAAGGCAGATGAAGCAGCAAAGAATTAATAAATGAAATAGATGACCTTAAGAAGCATATAACAAAGTAGCTTAAGGTACATTTTTTCTCATAATAGGGATAATCCTACCAGTGAATGGATATGCTTATGTAGTAGGCAAATATGGGATAATATAAGGAGAAATGACTAGTGTTAGAAGTAACATTTTTTAATAGGGTGATAAGTTTCTGGTGGGAGGTCAGTTACATACCTATTAGAAATGGAAAGAATGCCCATTGTTTATTTTAATTTTCTATATGAAATAATAGGACATTGTTAGGAGTACTCTTTCAGTACCTATTCCTGAAGATTTCTTACATTTCCCTTCTACCCATGACCCAGGAAAATATCTCAGAATAAGAGAAAAAGTCATAAACAACTATAGAATATACACATTTTTTTTCCTTTTTTCCTTAAATATCTTGTAATTTTCTAACTAGTCTCTGAGCATTTTGAAAAACATATAGAGTGAAAACCACAATGGCTTAATAGTTTATTTGTGTCTACTTAATACATGACACAGAAGCAAGCTTGTGAGAGGAAAAAGTACATAATATAGCTCTGACTTCAGGCAGTTTAAAATCTCACTGGAAAGACAAAAATAAAAGTTTGAAGCAAAAGCTTTGTCAAATAACAATGTCAGTTATTAAGAATGGATTTAACCAATATTTGTAAGTATATACTCTCAGTACCATTCTGGGCTGGGTACTGGGGATGGCAAAAGTGGTGATTTCTGCCTTTGAGGTACTCACAGGGAAATCCAACACATGACAAATAGCTGTCTCACTCCAATGGAGTGTGTGTAGGTGCCAGGAGATGCAGGGAGGAAGTGATCAAAGGACAGGGATGGTACCTGGATAAGATTTCCTGTGAAGATGATTTGAGAGTTGGGTCTGGAAGGGCATAAATTGACAAAAACAGTGTAGGACAGTCCAGGAGGTAGGACAGAGGGTGGAAGTGGGGTTGTTGGTTTGATGGTGGTGGGGGTGGTATAGAATTACATAAGCAGTAATATGGGTTTAGAAAAGAATAATTCTGCTTCAAAGAAAGTGCCAGCTTTCAGCTGACCAATATGTTATGTCTTCTTTCTACCCTCAGTTCTTCTGTGTCTTAACTCATTATAGACAAGCATAACATGATACAGGTTTTCCTGCTATGTGAAAGTAGAGTGTTCCTATGAAAACTTTCGTAAGCCAAAATGGTGTAAGGAAGTTATTACCATTAATTTATATTAAAAGTTTTTGAGCATTCCCAAACACAAAAAATAATCTCTTAGCCTTTTCTGATACCTTAGGACACATCTTGCTAATAGATGCACAAAATAAATTGAGACAAAGCACACATGCTCACAGACACAGTTCAAAGCTCTGGTGGCTTGATGCTTAGATGCTGAGTGGGGCCACTCTTGCTGCTTGGGGTGCACATTGCCTTTATAACTGCTTGCTGAAAAACAAACACTACACACTATTTTTGATTTTCACCTTTTTTCATAAAAGTGAAAATCTCCTTTGGATTCCTTTTGGTTAGTGAAAACAGGTACTTAAATCTAGGTATTTCATAAAAGCAAAGTGGTTTAATGCAAACTTTCAAAAAGTGGGGATACCTGTACTGGCTATTAAGCTTTCAGTAATTTGGTTGCTAGACTATTTTAAGGCAACCAAGGACCAAAGGGGAAGCTCTTTGTTCCTAGTCTGTGATGAAAATATGGAAAGTTTTGTACTATTTAGTCATTCAATGATCCAGGAGCTTCCCCTGCTGTAATAATGCTACTATTTTCAACATGTAGTAGAAGCTCATCTTGCTGTCCCACAGGCAATGTATAGAAAAAGGGTGGTGCCTTGTGCAGCCTGCTTTAGGAGCCAGAGATTAAGGTGGCATACATACATCACTTCCAGCCAACATTCCACTGGCCATAACTGAGTTACGTGTCCCCTCTATCTGCAAGGAAAGCTGGGATATGTAGTCTCCCTTTGTGTTATTTACAGGGTCTCTGAGCAATAAGAATAATCTAGGTCCTAAATAGGACTAGAAAGCATGGTTTTGTATGTGCAAGGATGTTATCAGGGAGGTCAGAAGTAGCGGATCAGTCAAAGTTAGGAACTAGTTGTCCTCTTTCCGCATTGAGTTAGAGCTAAAACAAATTTGGATGGCAGCAGTATAGTGGGTCTCTGAGATCAAAGATTCAGGATTATTAGTAGAGATGAAAGGTGTGATTTATTGTGTACCTCAGTGAAGCTGCATGAAAATATAGGAATTGTTAATATTATTAGCTGAGTAGTATCATTGTATACTGAGGGCTAGTGGGTCACCACTAAATCCTTAGCACCTCCCTCATCACTCTTTATGCTTGTTCATCTCTGCCTTTTTGGTATACATATACATATGCCCTTAAAAATTTATGCATTAAGAGCCATTAGACATGTAGGCAGGCATCTCTCCCATTCACCTCTGTTTCTTCCCCATATCTGGCTATGGCTGTGGGTTCAGTTAACACATGATGAAGTTTAAAGGAATAAATTTATGTTTATGTGAAGTGTCAAATATGTTTGCATATGCAGTTACATTCATCTCTTTAAATTCTGTGACTTTGTTTTCTCTTTTAGCTCCAAGGTCTATTAAAGGAGCACAATTATTTATTTATTATTTTTTCAGAATTCTAGTGTGCAATGTACCCATAATAAATGGATAATTACTCAGTAATGATTCTTTAATTGCACATACTATATACCTCTAGTGAGAAATTTTAAATGCATGTTACCCATTTTAGCCTTGTACTCACTAGCTGCAGAGTCAAACATACAATGTGTTTCTTTAATGGTTGTTTTTACTGTAAGTACAAGGCATAGATTTTTTCTTAATATCTGATGCCCTGTATTTTCAGACTGTTTAATATTAGTTTTCTTTTTTAATAAATTTATTTTTTAAGTGTATTTATTTGTCTTGAGGGAGAGAGAGAGCACAAATGGGAGAGGTGCAGAGAAAGAGGGAGAGAGAGAAGATCCCAAACAGGCTCCTCACTGTCAGTGCCGAGCCTGTTGCGGGGCTGGAACCCACAGACCGTGAGATCATGACCTGAGCTGAATCCAGGAGTCAGACACTTAACTGACTCAGTCACCCAGGTGCCCCTTAATATTAGTTTTCTTAAACAGAATTATGAGTGAATAAAATGAGCATATTACTAATAAAGAGTGTGTGTGTGTGTGTGTGTGTGTGTGTGTGTGTGTGTTTAGTGTTGGTATTGAATGGGTGAATGTTCAATTGCTCTTAATCTAAAATAAACACAAAATATTCCTTGTTGTCAGTATTTTTTTTCTAAGTGGTATCTATAATTTTCTTCTGTGCATGAATGAACGATAGCACACAAGTGATTTCACTGTGGTTTATAGCTCAATAAATTAGTCTTAGTGTGTGGGAGATTTACTGTGCCTTAATCAATGATTAATTATTCCTTTCTGATCTCAGTAAGATCCCATAAAAAGGGGGTTACACACATAGCCTTGTTCCTTTTGAGGCTGCAAGCAAAACTGCAAAATTATTAAGCTCAGTTTAATTGCCTTTTGTAGCTGTGTTGAGAAGAGTATCTATACAGTATATGTATATGATCATCTTTTATATCGGGGAAAGAAGCAGGGGCTAAAACATGGCTTCTGTTTAATATGAATAAATTGTGTTTCAACCATAGTGGAAAATGGGTTCATATTACATATGTTTTGATTAGCAGATTAAGGGTGTTTATTAAGAAATGATACATAATTAATTTAATGGATCCAAATTTTAAAAATCTGTTAACTGTTCTGTAATCATAAACGTGATATAACTGCTTTTTCTTTCCCTCTTTTTTTCTTTTTTAGGTGTTGGCCTCATTGGTAGAGTGCTAGAGTGGAAAGAATACAGGATTTGTGGTCACATAGAGTGAATCCAAATACTAGTGTAGTCCTCTATGTATACTGTGACATTTAGCAAGTTATTTTAAATCCCCAGTTTTCTGTTTTACAAAGCAAACAATAATAGTTTCATTCAGGGTTGCTGATAAAATTATAAATTGCCTGTGTAATATATACATGTATATGATTTACACACACACACACACACACACACACATAAATTTTCTTCCTTTCTGTGCCACAGTAGAGAGGCATGAATAGGTTGCTCTTTTGTAATAAGCTATTTGGGTGGATAAAACCAAAAGGGTGCTCTAAAGACTTTTCTAGCAGGCATCCAAGCAGTAAGGGTGCTTGATGTCTTGTGGGAAGATTGATAAAGGCTGACGGCTGGTCTCTATAGAATCATGGCTTCTGGGAGTTGAAGAAGTTAGTTGTTATTTTGCATTCCTGGAAAATTTAGAGTTGACCTTTGTATTAGGCCTAATCTTATTTTTATTTTTAAATGTACAATGAGATGGAAGTTTCAGCATCATAAGAAGCAGAGAACAGTCAAAGATATATTTTATTATCCTTTCCCTCCCATCCAAGGCAATGCTATTGAATGCTCAACTGTGACTTGCACAACATTTAGTCTTGCCTAAAGATGATTGCAGGCATAGGCAAAGGGGAGTTTTCACAGACTACAGTCAAGCTTTATCTGTGAATAAAAATATTTTTTTCTAATTTGGACAGATTTTTTTTTATGTGACCAATTACTATGGCTAGAGTATCTAGTATAATGTTGAATTCAAATGGTGAAGTGAGCATCCTCATCTAGTTGTTGACTTTAGGAGGAAATTTTTAGGTCTTTCATTAGTGAGTATTATTTTGGCCATGAGTTTTTCATGCATTCCCTTTATTATGTTTATCTACCATGAAAGTTTCTTCTCAGTTTGTTGAATATATCTATTATGAGAAGATATTAGATTTCACAAAATCATTTTCCTTCATCAATTGAGATGATCATGTTCTTTTTATATTATTATCCTCCTTTAAAATATTTTTTAAGTATAGTAGACATACAGTGTTATATTAATTTAAGGTGTGCAATTTAGTGAATTGACAAGTTTATGCTTTATGTTATGTTCACAAGTATAGCTACCATATAAGCCATTAAACCACTATTATAATATTGACTATATTCCTTATGCTCTGCTTTTTATTCATGTGACTTACTTATTCCATATTGGGAAACCTGTATCTCCCATTATCCTTCAATCATTTATCCCAGTGCCCTATCCTGCTCCCCTCTGACAAGCATCAGTTTATCTCTCTATAATTCTGATTCCTCTTTTTTTTAGATTCCATTTATGAGTGGAATCATATGATGTTTGTCTTTCTGAGTCTGATTTATAACATAATAACCTTTAAGTCCATCCATGTTGTCTCAAATGGCACAATCTTATCCTTTTTCATGGGTGTGTAATATTCCTGTGGTGTGTGTGTGTGTGTGTGTGTGTGTGTGTGTGTGTGTGTGTCTGTGTGTGTGTGTGTGTGTGTGTGTGTGTGTGACCAACATATACCATATTTTTCTTATCCATTTATCTGTTGATGGACATGTAGATTGCTCCCATTCTATGGCTTAGCTATTGTAAATAATGCTGCAATAAACATGGTGGTACATATATTTTTGAGTTAGTGCTTTTGTTTTCCCTGGGTAAATACACAGTAGTGGAATTATTGGATCCGAAATTTCTATTTTTAAGTGTGTGTGTGTGTGTGTGTGTGTGTGTGTGTGTGTGTTTTAGAGAGAAAGAGAGAGCACACTAGGAAGGGGGAAGAGGGAATCTTAAGCAGGCTCCATGCTCGGCACAAAGCCTGATGCAGGACTCAATCCCATGGCCCTGGGAACATGACCTGAGCCAAAATCAAGAGTGGGACACTCAGCCAACTGAACCACCCAGGTGCCCTTCTTTTTTAAGTTTTTGAGGAACCCCCATACTGTTTACCACAGTGGCTATACTAATTTACATTCCCATTAACAGTGTATAAGGGTTTCTTTTTCTCTACATCCTTGCCAACATTGGTTATTTCTTGTCTTCTGGATTATAGCCATTCTAAAAGATATGAGGTGATAACTCATTGTGGTTTTGATTTGTATTTCACTGATGATTAGTGATGTTGAGCATCTTTTCATGTATCTGTTAGCTATCTGAATATCTTCTTTAAAAATGTCTATTCAGGACCTCTGCTCATTTTTTGATTGGAATTTTTGGGGTTTTTTGGTGTCAAGTTGTATAAATTCTTTACTTTGGATATATAATTATATATTGGATATATATTACATATTATATATATAATATATATATACATTATATATAATATATATAATTTATTAGATATATCATTTGCAAATATCTTATTCCATTCAGTAGGTTTACTATTTGATTTGTTGATAGTTTCCTTTGCTGTGTAAAAGCTTTTTATTTTGGTGTAGTTCCAACTTTATTTTTGCTTTTGTTTCCCATGCCTTAGGAAACATATCTAGGAAAATGTTGCTAATGCCTATATCAGAGAAATTACTGCCTGTGCTCTCTTCTTGGATTTTTATGCTTTCAGGTCTTACTTTTAGGTCTTTGATCCATTTTAAGTTTTTAAAAAAAAATTTTATTGTTTATGTCTGAGACAGAGAGAGACAGAGCATTAGTGGGGAGGGGTGGAGAGAGAGGGAGACACAGAATCCGAGGCAGGCTCTAGGCTCTGAGCTGTCAGCAGAGAGCCCAATGTGGAGCTTGAACTCATCAACCACGAGATCATGACCTGAGCTGAAGTCGGACACTCAACTGACTAAGCCACCCGGGCTCCCCTCCACTTTAATTCTTATATATGTAGCTGCCCAATTTTTCTACCACTATTTGTTGAAAAAACTTTCTTTTCTGCATTGTATATTCTTGCCTCCTTTGTCATAGAGGTTTATTTCTGGGGTCTCTATTCTGTTCTATTGATCTGTATGTTTATTTTTGTGTCAGTACCATACTGTTTTGATTACTGTGGCTTTTTAGTATATTTTGACATCTGGGATTGTGATACCTGCTGCTTTATTCTTTCTCAGGATTGTTTTGGCTATCTGGGGTCTTTTGTGGTGCCATACAATTTTAGTATTATTCTAGTTTTGTGAAAAAGTCTGTTGGTATTTTGACAGTGATTGCATGGAATCTGTTGATTGCTTTGGGTAACATGGAAATTTTTACAATATTAATTCTTCCAATCAATGAGCATGGAATATCTTTCCATTTGTTTGTGTCATCTTCAATTTCTTTCATCAATTTTTTATAGTTTTCAGAGTACAGATCTTTTACCTCCTTGGTTAAGTTTATTCCTAGGTATTTTCTTGTTTTTGGTGTAATTGTAAATGGATTATTTAATGTCCTTTTCTGCAATTTTGTCTAGTGTATAAAAACGCTACCAATATCTGGGTATTGCAGAGTTGTGTTGCCCCTTTTAAGTGCTAGTTGTATCCTGCCACTTTACTAAATTCATTTATTACTTCTAGTAGTTTCTTGGTGGAATCTTTAGGATTTTCTATGTATAGTATTATGTCATCTGCAAATAGTGAAAGTTTAACTTCTTTACCAATATTGATGCCTCTGATTTCTTTTTCTTTTCTGATTGCTGTGATTAAGACTTTTAGTACTATGTTGAATAAAAGTGGTAAGAATGGACATTCTTTTTTTTTATTTAAAAAAAAAATTTTTTTTTCAACGTTTATTTATTTTTGGGACAGAGAGAGACAGAGCATGAACGGGCAAGGGGCAGAGAGAGAGGGAGACACAGAATCGGAAACAGGCTCCAGGCTCTGAGCCATCAGCCCAGAGCCCGACGCGGGGCTCGAACTCACGGACCGCGAGATCGTGACCTGGCTGAAGTCGGATGCTTAACCGACTGCGCCACCCAGGCGCCCCAAGAATGGACATTCTTGTCTTGTTCCTGAAAACTGTCAGTTTTGCACCATTCAGGATGATTAACTGTGGGTTTTTCAAGTTTGAGGTGAGTCAGCATATAGATGGGTCTTTTCTCCTTTGTCCCCATTCTTCCACTCTGTGTCTTTTGATTGGACAGTTTAGGTTATTTACATTTAACATAATTATGTGTATACTTATCATCACTTTAAACATTTGTTTTTCTACAAAAAGGATCTTTTTATAGATCCTTTCTGTTCCTTTCTTCTTCTCTTACGCTCTCTGTGATCAATGAGTATCTGTAGTGTTTTGTTTGGATTTCTTTCTCTTTATTTTTTGTATATCTATCAAAGGTTTTGGGTTTGTGGTTACCATGAGATTCATATATAATATCCTAAATAAATAGCAGTTCATATAAATTCAATGGTCATTTAAGTTCAAACACATTCTAAAAACAAAAAACAAACAAAAGCAAAAAAAAAACAGAAAAAGAAAAAAAGTCTTTTTTCTTTTAATACTCGCTTCTCCACATTTTATGTATATGTACTCATATTTTACACCTTTTTATTCATATTTTTCTTATGTCCAGTTATGGCCATTTCTTTTCCACTTAAAGAAGTCCCTTTAACATTTCTTGTAAGTCTGGTAGTGATGATAAACTCATTTATCTTGTGTTTATCTGGGAAACTATCTCTCCTTCAAATATGAATGATAACCTTGCTGTGCAGAGTATTCATAGTTGTAGTTTTGTTTTGTTTTGTTTTGTTTTTCCTTTTAGCACTTTGAATACATCGTGCTACTATTCCCTTCCCACTCTAGGTTAGGAAGTTTTCAGTTATTATTTCTTCAAATAAGTTTTCTACATTTTTCTCTCTCTCTTCTTCTGGGATTCCTATAATGCAGATTTTTATTCACCTGATGTTGCTAAGAGATCTCTTAATCTATCCTCATTTAAAAAAATTCTTTTCTCTTTGCCATTCAACTTGTGTACTTACCATTACCCAGTCTTTCTGATCGTTGATATGTTCTTCTGCATCTGCCATTCTACTGTTGATTCACTTTAGTGTGTTTTTTACTCTAGTTATTGTATTTTTCAACTCTGATTCTTTTTAAAATATTTTCTATCTTGGGTATCCTAGTGGCTCAGTTAGTTAAGCATCCAACTCTTACTTTCGGCTCAGGTCATGATCTCATGGTTTGTGAGATTGAGCCCCGGCCCTCTCCTGCTGGCACTCTCTCTCTGTCTCTCAAAATAAATAAAATAAACTTTAGGAAAAAATATATTTTCTCTTTATTTTTTTTAAATTTTTTTTCAACGTTTATTTATTTTTGGGACAGAGAGAGACAGAGCATGAACGGGGGAAGGGCAGAGAGAGAGGGAGACACAGAATCAGAAACAGGCTCCAGGCTCTGAGCCATCAGCCCAGAGCCCGACGCGGGGCTCGAACTCACAGACCGCGAGATCGTGACCTGGTTGAAGTCGGTCGCTTAACCGACTGCGCCACCCAGGCGCCCCTATTTTCTCTTTATTGATGGTCTCACTGAGTTCTTCCATTCTCTTCTCCAGCCCACTGAGTATCTTTACAATTATTACTTTAAATTCTTTAGCAGATGTATTGCTTAACTTTGTTTCATTTTGTTCTTTTTCTGAATGTTTTTTCTTGTTCTTTCTTTGTGAGCATATCCTTTCTCCATTTTGCTTGATTTTCTGTTTCTTTCTATGGATTAGGCAAAATGGCTACTTATAAAGTTGAAGGAGTGGTCGTGTGTATTCCCACTTGGTGACTTTTGCTGGCTGGTCGGAGCTGTGTATATATGTGCTAGCTACTCTTTTAAACCATGGCTTTTTACAGAAGGAATAATTAAAAAATAATAATAGTAAAAAAAAGTAGAATAATAAGAGAGAAAAACATTTTTAAAAAAGGATAAAAAAAGAAAAAATTCAGAAGAAATAAACAAAAAAAGAATAAGAAAAGGATAAAACCAAAGAGAGAGAGAGGAAAAAAAAAGGCAAGATAAATTTTAAAAAGTAAAACAACAGCGCCCTCCAATCCCATAAAACTGTAGGTTGTTTTCTGTGTCCGAGCACACAGGGCAGATGGTGTGTGCTTATGGACCCTGGGCTCTCTGAAGTGGCAAACTCACTGAGAGGACTGGACTGCCTGACAGTGTCCAGACCCTGCTGTGGTCAAGGCTTTTAAAGTGAGGTGGGAGCATAAACCACATGGTCTCCAGTCCCTCTGCTCTGAAGAGCTTTCTTGCATCTCCTCTGCCACTTGGCGGAGTTGTGTTGTCCCTTTTAAGTGCTAGCTGCTCTTTTCAACCACGGCTTTTTTTTCTGTGCCTAACGATAGAGGCACAGTATCCTCAGTACTAATCCTTCCCCATTGCTATTAGGAGCTCAGGGATGGGGGTTCCCTTTGTCTCGTTCTCTCTTCCTGTTCTCTTGCCATTTTCTCTATCTTTGGTTGTTTAGTAGCTGTTCAGTCAGCCCTCAGTTCTTCTTCAAGAGGAATTGTGCTATTAATAGGTATAATTTGGTGTGTTCTGTGGAAGAGGTGAGTTCAGAGTCTCCCTATGTTGCTGTCTTGAACCAGGACCTGTTTTTTTTCCCCTGCTGCATTCTAATTAATGTAATGTATTACACTGATTGATTTTTGTTTTAATTTTTTAATGTTTATTTATTGAGAGAGAGAGAGAGAGAGAGAGAGAGAGAGAGAGAGTGTGTCTGAGCAGGGGAGGGGTACGGAGAGAGAGAAAAAGAGAATCCTAAGCAGGTTCCACACTGTCAGTGCAGAGCCTGACATGGGGCTTGAATTCACAAACTGTAAGGTCATGAACTGAGCCAAAATCAAGCGTGGGATGCTTAACCGACTGAGCCATTCAGGCACCGTTGATTGATTTTTGTATGCTCAACTCTAGTACATTATTTTAAATTCTCAACACTTATTTCAACTGTGGCTGTTACTGTCAGTTGCAGTCAGGCTTTGGCTTATTTTATGTAGATGCAAATTAATAATGTCTCACTCACACATGGCATGAGACCACCTGTAGAAACCTGTTTGGCAATCATATATGAGAAACTTGGAGTTGCAATGTAGGTGGCAACATTCAGAGTGCCCTTTGGCCTTTGTGGAATGGGAGCCTGTGGATTAATGTTTCCCCTTTTCTTCCTTTGAGGACAAGGTTCTAAAGGCAGTTCCATAAGGCTTCTTAGTGAAGCAACCAGTGGCTTGCACTGACTTGATTATACATCCTTGTATTTATTTGTTCTCCTTCTGGTTCCACTTATCCCTTGATCATACTTTCTGGGACTGCATTCAAATAAACTACTCACTTAGAAGCATTTTGTTTGATTCTGATTTCGGAGAAACTCAGGAAAATAAAGAACTAAGGAGTCTGCTGTACGTGTCTAGTGACACTGCATGAAGTAGAGGGAACTGACAGGACGTAGTGCAGCTCCTAGCACTTGGTCTCATGCTTTTACTAGATGTTACAAAGTGCTGTGCAGTTGTTGGATTTTATTTCTGAGGACCCTGCTACTGATTTTTTTAATCTTGATTTTCAGGTTTAAGGTAGTCCCTTAGCTCACTGAAAGTTCTTTGTTTTTGTTTTGTTTTGTTTTCATTAAAGCTTTCTGCTTTTCTCCTTTGACTATGGGAAAATATTCTAAAGTAATTGCCTTCATTAATTAAAAAGGAGTAATTACCTGCAAAGGGAGTAAGAAAGGTGGTTCTTAAGTGTATGTGAATTTTGAGTGAATGGGAACTAATAATTAAAATAACAAATTTCATATTTTTAAAATATCATATGTCAAATGCTATGCTTAATTTTAATCCTAGCATCTCCATCATGAAGTAGGTGCTATTATTATTCCATTTTTATCTGCAAGAAACTATTCCAATTCATACCAGTTTCTCAAAGCTTGTCTTCTTAACTACTCTATTAGACATTTTAAGATGTTCTTTCTGCAAATGAATTAAAGTTTTAATTATAAAATTCATGAAATGTTTGAATAAATCTTCATGAAAAGCCAACATCTTATCTGAAATTCTATCCTTCTTGAAATGAAAACTGAGGCTAACATAAATTACAGAGGAGTAAGTTTCTGACATAGAAGATCTGGTGTCAGGGCATGGGGCTATTTTTGATGAAGTCTTGAAATAACAAAGCATAACAAAAAATGGACTTGATTCTCTTGATGGTACACTCAGAGTTTAAAAATATCAGAGTTGCTCCTGTGTCTGCACAGACAGAATCTGTAAATTTTAATTTTTTGTCATTTGGCTTCTAGATGTCCTTGGCGTGTGCACCCTTGTGGAATCCGGTTCATCTCCAATCTGTCAAGAAGCATCAGAGGTGGTTTTGATTCCTTATGTCCTGAGCCTGTGCACAAAATGTGTGAGTACACTGAGATAATGAGGCCAATTTTACCCTTGTCGAGGGTCTTCTAAAATGATTTTATAATGGTTCTTGTATTGGAATTAATTACCCTGTAGTTTTAGACTCAGGAGGGAAGGGCAATGTTTGGTTAAGATTAGAAAATATCTGGGGCACCTGGGTGGCTCAGTCGGTTAAGCGTCTGACTTCAGCTCAGGTCATGATCTTGCCATTCCTGAGTTTGAACCCCATGTCAGGTTCTGTGCTGACAGCTCAGAGCCTGAAGCCCGGTTCAGATTCTGTGTCTCCTTCTCTCTCTGCCCCTCCCCCACTCACTCTTTGTCTCACTCTCTCTCTCAAAAATAAATAAACATTAAAAAAATTTTTAAAAAAAGATTAGAAAATATCTTCCTTGGGGAATTGTCTTATGTGTACAGGCTCATTCTTTGCCTCAGAAAGGCTTTGATGGACATGACTCTGAGTTAAAACCAAGAGGTTTACCTCAGTGAGAAATAAATAAATAAATAAATAAATAAATAAAATTAAAAAAGAAAAAAAATTCAGTACATTATTAAATAGTTTGAATATTAGCAAATTATAGACCATATAATTTATTCATATAGGAAACTTTCCCATTGCATACTAGCATCCCCTTCGTCCAGTTTTAAAGAAGGTTACATATTAAGATTCCCTCTCTCTGCTCTTGAGACAGGGTACTATCCTCTCTAAAGAAACCCAGAACTTTGAAACATTTTCTAGTTAATTTAGTGTTTCCATCCATAATTTGGAACTTTTGGTGCTTCTGGAAATTAATTTGGGGATTGTTATATATATTTGTACCATTGATCATTGTGCAAATGGTTGGTTTTGCTTTGGGATGGGTTATTTTGAGTAGATAGAGAAGGAGGAGGAGAAGAGTTAGGTTTTGTGTTTCTTATTTCTAGGGATTCAGATGATTATTTTGGACAAAAGTTTGTGAATTTTGAGCCCGTTACTGAGTTTTCATTGCATTGTGATGAACATTTGCTTCGTTTGTTGGAAACTGGAAAGGGGCTGAATAATAACCTAGTCAAATTTATTTAATTTTGGAAAATAGCATAATTTGACTAACTCTATGTAAAGTTAAAGAGGTTGGTTTTGGAAATAAAAGGTTGCTTTTTATTTTCACTAAATAAATCTATTTCACTTCTTAGTTGGATACTGAGCCTCTTGTGCATTCCTGACCCACAATGTAACTTTCTGTCTTTCTCCTTTTGATTTACCCAAAGCAGAAGGCCAATTTCCCGTGGCAGCCGGGCTTCCTGATGAAGTCTGAATTTATGAGCTAGTATGTTTGAAGTGTTTTGGGAAGATTTGAGTTGAGTCTAGATTGAGGTGAAGGAGAAAGTGTTTCTTTTTATACTTGCAGACTCTTCCTGTAGGAATGAAAATGTAATCAAGTGCTTTTAATTAAAGAACAATCAGTAAATAGCTAAGTATGGAGGTTTCCCATGAAATCTTGTTCTATTTATATTGTGTATGCTTTGTTACACATACCCAGTTAGGGATTGTTGCAGGGAATAGGTAGCCACTAAAAACTAGCCCAAATTAAAGTTTTATTGTAAGACTTTTGGGGAAACTCAGGGGACCTGAAAATTATGGCTAGAATTTTAATTTCTAGCCAGTTTTTTATTTTAGGAGAAAGGTTAAACATAACAGTTCATTTTCTTATTTTGCTCCACAATGTTAAAGAGAGAGGCACATTTGTGACATTGATCTCCATAATGAGAATCAGGTACGAATGACACCTCCAACAAGCAACAATTCTTTCTACATAATCTAGTTGTCAATAAAGAAGTATGTCAGTATATTTCAAGAGCTTTTCAAATAAATCAATTAGCAAAACTTTGTCAATAGAATTGATTTTAAATATTTCCTTCAGAGTTTCCTGCAACCATGCCTTCAACACTGAAAAGTGATGGAATTTGCTTTTGGATCAGCCGGTGAACACACTGAATCACTTCTTTGAATTTTCATATTTCCGTATCTTTTCCCTTTAATAATCTGTGTGTTTATTCTTCAACTATCACCCCTTTCCATGTTAATACATGAGATGCATCAAAACCTCGTAAACTTTCCTTAATTATCTTTTAGTTTTCATATTTCTGTCCAGAAACCTGACCCCATTCATATTCCATAATCTGTTTTTTTTCTCTTTCATGCTAGAAGATTTCTCCATGTGTTTGGTGATCCTTGGCTGTGTCTCTATATTTGAGAGTAAGGACCTCATACTTATTTGGAAAGCCTATTTATAATGGAAATGCATTAATTGGTAAGGTTTACTACCATGTAATAAGGTGGTAACATAGCTTTTTAATTTGGAGCCCCTACATCTCGTGGTTTATGTGTTTTCTCTGGACCTTATAATTTGTCTAGAGAGGACTTCTCCAATTTTATGCTTGGAGAGTGAACGCCTAGTGGTCCATGTTCTGGACACAGCCAGAAAATGACCTGCAATTCTCCTTGTTCAATACAAGGTTTTGCACTTCATCCCCTGTTACTCAATAAAACATCTTACCCTGTCATTCACTATACAAATCTCTACAGTATAAACTTCTGATCGTCTGTTGGGGTAAGGAAAGGGATCCAGCATCTATTTATGTCTTAGGTAGTAGTCGTCTTTCAAGTAGTCCTCTTGTTTCATTCATACACTCTTTCCCCATTATATGTATGCATATAATGTATATTGTGCGTATATAAATGTATACACACACACACACACATACATACTCACACATACACATACTTTCAGAGTATATATACCATATATACATATGTATACCTTCAGAGGCACCTAGTGTCTTGAGAGTTTCTGGGCTTTTTGGTAGAATTGCCAGTTTCTTACTGGCTTCAATTTAAAATGAGGTTTCAGCTTTATCTGGTTTGGTAACAGTCACTGTTCATCCATCTGTCTTCCAACATTTCAGAAATGTTTTTGATATTGCTTATCTGGTATGTTCTCTCCTATTTTTCATCTTTAGATTTATAAGTTTTAAAATTCTCTCACATTCAGTTTAGTGTGGTTTTGTAAGGATAAGGAATAAGTAAATGCATGCATCCACCGTCATGCTTAATCAGAAGTTTGTAAGGTATCTTACGTGCAAAAGATAGTGATACCTCTATAGTGTGACATTAATGCTATTTAAAATATTATCAGTTTATCACTATAATACCTGCAAGTTAGGAGAGGGCATAAATATTATGAAAGCATAAAGGCCTGCCTTTTCCAGCTGTCATGCTGTTTTCTCAGTAGAATAGCTAATTCACCTGAAACCTTTACACAGCCTCCTGCCTGAGTTCTCCAGTTTTACTTTGTAGATCCTTCTGTTGTGATACTACCTTTTCCTCTGTTTATCTTTTTTTTTTTTTCACTAAGCTCCAGCTACTTAAAGGCAAATATTAAGCCTTATTCATCTTTGTACTCCCTGAGCTTAGCACAGTGTTTGCTTTGCAGGTAGTAGGTACTCCATACATGTTTTCTTGAAAAATGTTGCATGAATGTATTAATAATGTGTCCACATTTTCAAGGAACTTTTAATATGTCATATCTGAAGTAATTACTCCCCAGTCTTTTCTTCTTCTCTTCTTCCTACCTCCCCCACTCCCAGCAAGCAAGATGTACTTTTGCTCATTACTTGAACTATAAGTAAATATGGATATATTTCACTATGTTTCTATTGCCTACTTAGTTTTTACAATTTAACCAGAGCTTTTGAATCATTTGAGGTGTTTTACTTTTCAAAAAAATTTTTTCTCCAGGATGAGGCAACATAATTTTTTATATTTTGGCCATTTAGTGGCATTTTTACCTGATAGGATAAAGATGGATAGTATAAGGTAGTGGCCAGGCTTAGACATATTTGTTAATTTAATTCAAGAGTTATTTACTGCTATTTTATGACTGAGTAATATTCCATCATATATATATACCACAACTTCTTTATCCATTTATCAGTCAGTGGACATTTGGGCTCTTTCCATAATATTGCTATTGTTAATATTGCTGCTATAAACATTGGGGTTCATGTGCCTCTTTGAATCAGTATTTTTGTATTCTTTGGGTAAATACATAGTAGTGCAATTGGTTAAATAGGTGATGGGCATTAAGGAGGGCATTTGTGATGAGCATTGGTTGTTGTATGTAAGCAATGAATCACTAAATTCTACTTCTGAAACTAATATTACACCATATGTTAACTAACTAGAATTTAAATTAAAACCTGAAAGAAAAAAAAAGAATATTTACTGCTCATGTGTTATTTTCAGGACATTGTACTGAGTACTGTTTAAAAGTCAAAATGAGTAAGAAAAAGTCCTGTCATTAAGAAGTTTACACTACAATAAGTGGAAAAAAATAGGATGGTACCTTATAAAAAGGCGAAAAATAGTAAGTGCTATGGAATTCAGAAGAGAGAGAACTCACAAATATATGGAATCATGGAATCATGAAGGGTGTTTTGGGGGTCAGTAATATTTCAAATTATGGTTTGAAAGATAGTGGAAAGGAGAGTTAATCCAATGGAAAGGATGAGAAAGAGGAGTAAGAGGCAAGACAAAAAATAACTAGATGTGTTTGGTAATAGGAATTAACTAGTTCATTTGGCTGGAGAGTAGAATAGTGGATATAAGGATATATAGAAGAAAGAGCTGGAAAACATAGGCTAAGTCATTTTGTAGAGGACTTTGAATGTCAGGCTAAGGTATTTTTGCTCAGTGAAGTAGTCAACAGGGAGACACTGAAGGCTTTAAGCTTGTAATATTTGAATTATAAGAATATTAGTGAAGCAGATGTATCAGAAGAGGAGAAATAGAAGGAGAGACACACAAAGCTACATTTGTAGCCTGGGTAGAAAAACTGATTTTCTGAAAAGATTAAGGACAATAAGAATAGAACATGATTTTTTTGTATCTTCATTAACATCTATTTAAATTACTATTCAATTATTTACTTATCCATTGTCTGTATTCTCCCACTAGAATGTAATTTCCTTGAGAGAAAGGATTTTGTCTATCCCCTTTAGCTCTGATCTCCAATGCCCAGAATAATGCTTGTAATATTATAGTTGCTTAGGAAATCATTCTGGTAGGAATTAAGGACACAGAGAAACAGAAAAGAAAATCAAATAGGTCAGTCTCAAGTGCATGAATTAAGTGAAATAAATTCAAATAGGCCAGTAATCCCAATTAATGAAAACAGAGTGAACTCTGCAATTAAAAGACGGAAATGGTCAGACTGGATTTTTTAAATCCCAGTTGTATGCAACCTAAAGATTCATACTTAAAACATAAAGACACAGCAAAGAACAAGTAAATGGATGGAAAAATTATCCCAAATGTTAACCAGAAGAAACCTGCTGTAACTGTACCATTATTATACAAAATAGACTTTAAAGTAATATAAAGTTAAATGGAACATATAAATACATATATGCTTATATATATAGAAATTATGTATACATAATAATATTATATAAAAATATATAAAGCATAAATGGATAGAACTGCATGGAAGATCAACAAAGCCACAATCTAAAGAGATTTTAACATACTTGTCTCAGTAACTGAGACAACCTTTATCTAATAGGTCTTTATAAAACTTACATTAGTTCATTTTCAAGCATTAAAGGAATATTTAGACTGAGTGGGAAAGAGAATGGCATTGCAGACTAGAAGAATGGTATAATTTTTTTTTTCAACGTTTATTTATTTTTGGGACAGAGAGAGACAGAGCATGAATGGGGGAGGGGCAGAGAGAGAGGGAGACACAGAATCGGAGACAGGCTCCAGGCTCTGAGCCATCAGCCCAGAGCCTGACGCGGGGCTCGAACTCACGGACCGCGAGATCGTGACCTGGCTGAAGTCGGACGCTTAACCGACTGCACCACCCAGGCGCCCCAGAAGAATGGTATAAAGAACAACGGGCAAAGATGAAGAAAAATATGGCTGACACACAGAAGGCATGGGGAATGAGAGTGGGCTTTGATTGAGGATGAGTGCAGAGAGACAGGCATATAGGAGGATGGCCGAGGTGAGTCTGACATGAGATTGAAAGTTTCAAGTTGGGGAGTAGCACAACCCGACCATTTAGGAAGGTCATTTTGATGAGAATGGGAAAGAACAGAGAATAGAATGTGGAGTGAGGAATGAGTAGGAAAGCTATGGTAAAGGAGACTAGTTGGGAGTTCACGCCTGAGCCAGTGAGGCTCTGAGTTAAGGTAGTATGATCAAAGACTGAAGGGAAGATTCAGCTTTGGTCAATGTTATGGAAATATAATTGTTAGTACAAGTAACTTATTGAAGGGAAAAATATCAGTATGGCTCTCAAATTTCTGACGTGGGTGGATGATAGTGCCATGAACCAAGGCAGGAGCCGATAACAAGGGGGCTGTTTTCAGGGAATATACCTGTGATACTTCAGGTTTAGAATAAATTTTTCTTTAAAATTATTTTGTAATTTAAAAATGCCTGTGATAGTACAACATTGGAAAATGCCATACTCTCTTATTGAAATTTTTTTTCCCTTCATGTAACCGGGTAATATGACTTCTCTGAATTATGAGTATAAATATCACCCGGGAGACCTTTACCTCAAATTGGCCAACCTGAGCTTAAGTCCTGACTGCCATTGCTATGTAACCTTTTTTATATCTTACATTCTAGTGCATGTGATTATGTCTTTTTGTTAAACAATTTAGATAATTTCTGGATGTAGTAGACTCACAATTCATGCTTTAAAACTGTATCTCTAAAACCCATACCAATTTAGTTTCCCTCAAATATGCTTGATCTAAACCATTGAGTGTGTGTTACCACTATTGGGTTCAATGCAGTTCCAGTAGCATTTGATGACATACTTCAAAATCTCTTACTTAATATTTCAGGTTCTTTCCCTATTGTAAGAACTAAGCTTTAAAAAGTAAAAAAACTTGACAATAATCATAGTGATAATGATGATGGTAAAAGTAGAGAGCTTTTTATGGCTCAAGTTAAACATTTCAAATATAATTCTTACAATGACTTCACATTACAGCTATTTAGCTCTATTTTATATTTGAGGAATTGAGGGTCTGAGAAGCTAAAGTAACTTTCTAGAGGTTGCATATAGCAAGAAAAAGGTGAGGCTTGAATATAATTCCAGTTCTCTTATTCCAATGTTTGCATTCCTATAATTGTACAAAGTGCTGTGGGAAATTGGACTTGGATTTGATGAATCAAAAAAAAATGGTACTTACAGAGTACCTTCCTGTAGTGAGAATATGTCTGCTGCCTTGGGTTTCTCAGACAACACAGTGTATTTCTTACAAATCAGGCAATAATCTTGCAGCTTGTGTAGAGAAAAGAGTTGTGTCTGTTCTGGGAGATAAAAATGGTCAGTACAAATGTGATTATGATATTTATCCCCTTTCATAAATGTACAGTTTCTTTTTGTCTTTTCATCAATATAATCACTTAAAATATTTAGTAATTATGGCTCTTCTTGCTTTAAAGTGGTAAACCGTGGCACTATGGCATGCCTTGAAAGTTTCTCACTAAGAGATAAATTAAATTCTATTAATTCTCAGAACTGAATCAAATTGACTTTGGGATGAATGTTTTAAAGTATGCAATCATGTATTGTCCTTAGAAAAAGTCAACAATGACTATATATTTTCTAAGGTGCTTAAAGAATTTGATGACTTATAATTACCACTAAGTGATAGGTTTTCTAATAATGACCTTAGTGTAGGTCATCACTGTGCTGGGGTCTGTGCCAAACAAGGGTCAGCTTTGGAGAGTCCAATAGCACATTAATTTCATTTTGTAAAATTAAAAATCATCTACCAGTTGTCCCTAGCCCTTGCCATGTTCTGGGAAAGGCTCCAAAAGTTCTGTTGGATAATATGGTATATTTTTGCTTAATATCAACACTAGTAGTGACGATAATAAGAGTTTACACTAGCTGTGTACCATGCTACACACCTGTGTACCATACAGGAATTGGGCTAAGTAATTTACATGTACCCCTTACCTTATCTAGCATTTGGTGCTAGATAGTTATTGTCCCTCTGTTAGAAATGAGGACCATGAGACTCAGAGAAGTTAATTAACTTGCCCAAGGCCACACAGTCTGTACAAGAACTTGGGTTTGATCACATATTCTGCTAAAATGTGTTCAAAGACTCCATAAATAGAATTTCCACAGTTCTGAAAGCAGTGGAAACAAACAGAATGCCTGTTTGTTTCTGTGGCCTGACACCTGGGTCATCATTGATGACAGCTTGACGCACACTTACTGATTCTGAGTGTCAGTTGAGGATGGCTGATGCAATGGCCCCACAGCACTCACATTTGTTGGAAAATTCCACGTTGATCTTTATGAAAAAGCAGTTGCCTAAGCTTCCGAGGTTGGCTTTTTCGGTCATGGTGCATAATCTGAGCGTTGGGGAGTCTGCATGCCTGAGGTGTGAAGATGATGATGTACTTCCTGTAGGCACGAAGGCGCTCAGAAATAAAGCAAGGCCATCGAACTGTCATTTGTTGTTCTTCCTGTTCAGGCTTTTAAAAAAGAAACTAAGGTCAATTAACTGGGAAGCTTAACCTCTCTTAGCTTGTCTTCCTTTGCATAGGCTTTTTGCCTTTTAAATAAATCATTTTTCTCTCCTCTCCCTCCCCACCCCCTATCCATTTTGAACACGTTCTTGGATTTCTCATGCTGGGCCTAAGGAGCAGACTGCTTATATTCAAGAATGATTTGGAGGGGATAAAGTGTGCAAGATTTTGAATTCTTGCCATAAGTCCCTGGCAGACAGCCAGGCAGCCTCAGAGGAATAAGGCTAATGAAGGGAGGGTAAAGAAGATCCGGGAGTGCGGCTGGTAATGCAGTATTCATTTAATTGGGAGCAGGTACCGGTGCAAACTTCTCCATTTTAATTGGAAAAAGGGAAGGCGATTGTTAAGGAAGAAGGAAAAAAGAATGCATAAAGTTTTCAAGCCGAGGAGCCAAAGGCAGCCCTGTCTATGCCAGAGAAAGAACTCAATTTAGGGCAATTTGCTCTGCAAGCTGGGCTGCAGCCTCCCCTGGGAATAGGGATGAGGAAGAAAATGAAACCAAAAGAGAACTTGATAAAATCACCTAGCACAGACAATCTCAGTAGAATAGGTTTTACTGAGTTAAATCTGCCCCAATCAATATGATTCTTTTCATATAAGTTACAAATAAAAAGCCACAAGATTACAATAAAAATCGAGACTCGAGCGATGCTGATGTTGCACCTGGGAGTCTTAAGAACTTGTTATGGAATATATGTTTTTGCAACTATAATGTTTGTTTTTCTTTTCACCCTGGTCACGCGAATCAACTCTTTGCCTTCCCTCCCCATCCATCTAGTTTTATATATTGTTTTAAAAAACATAGGAGGCAACTCTTTCTGCTTAGTTTCTCTTGCACTGGAGGTTGGAGATCGGTGGTTTCTTTTTGTCTTGAAATGTGTTGAATTGCACATAGGGCTGATTTCTCATGCTAATGATAAACAAAGAGACTTTTTCCTATTGTACATTGTATGACATAAGTATTTATAGCATTAATGTATTAGTAAAACAATAAAAGAGGCAAGGTTTCATACAATAAGAGGAAGCAACTCTTTTTGATGCACATGAGAGACTATTAAAATCAAACACAAATCCTATAATTTCATGTTTAATAACCATCAGTTCTCAATAATCTTTGACTGCCTCACATAAATGGGAGTTTTAAGCAGCTGATTGTTTTAACGCGATAACTATAATTTTGATTCTTTGTGAATGAGGAGGCGGAAGACCAAGCAAAACATTTAGTTCTTTCTGCCAGTGCGGTTGACTAATCAATGACAAACTTGGAGAGAAGAGTCTTTATTTTAGCACATAAAAATACATTTTAAAGAGAAATATAAAGAACTTATTTAGAGCTTAAGTTTCCTGGCAAATCTATATTATTAAATCTCTTTAAACGTATTCATAATGGGTAATAAAAAGAAGACGATGGTGCTTCGTTTAGATAGATTTTACTTTACATATAGCCTGCCATGTATTCAGTCTTGGTAAACCTGAGGAAGAAGAGGTGTCCATGATCATTTTATCTCTTTGATAATTTTCCTCGTGAGGTGGGGAATTTTAAATGCTCGCAGACTATGACCTGCTAATTTGACTTTACCTTGATTACTAGAAATATAAGATTAAAAAGGAAGAGATTTTCTGGGCAGAATAGAGTAACATCTCAAAATGTAGTGCAGTTGTCACCCCCAAATATTCTATTTTTTCCCTCCATACCATGCTGAATAAATGAATTAATCTATGCACCAAAAATATTTAGAAAACCTCTATGCTAAGCACTGTGGAAGATGAAAAGATGAAAATAAAATAACACAGGCCCTATCATCAGGAAACTTACTTTCTAAATGAGAAAGCCAAACTAAAGTACAAACGCCAAATATAAAATGAGCAGCAGAAGAAAAGATGTTCCCAGACAATAGATAGCTGATGAAGTCTCAACTATTTTTTTCCAGTTCTCAATGCATAATATCTGAATATGGACAATTGATGCCATATTTTTGGAAAAGCAATGGATCCACTGCTTGGTTTGTTGAAGGCTATGAAGGGTTTATGGAGCTGATGGTACTTGACCTGGTTTGTATTTAGGAGGGCAGGAGGGGAATGTGGGAGGCAATACACCACATCCAGGAAATGATGTATTTTAATCAAAGGTGAGGGACTGGGAGGAGAGAGAGTAGCAAACATATTTGGGGAACACTAATTATAGCAGAGAGTCTTCTAAGTCTTCTAGAAAATTAATGGAAATTAGTTGAGGCCTGATTTTTGGAAGGTTGTGATTAAATGTTTTCTTTATCTTATAGTATAGAAATATCTAAAAAACATTTTTTTAAAGGATGAAAGGGTTCTTTGAGGAAGACTAACCCCACGGCAGCATGTGATATAAATTAATGGTACAGAGACCTCACATGTGCTCACAATCCCATGTTTTCCCATGTGACCAAATATTCTTTCTCTCCCATGCTGTTGTCTACTCTGGAGGCTCCACCCACAGAACTGCTTCACAGAGCTGCACCTCCTGCCTAGGCTGACAGCTGCCTGCCTGTCTTCTTCAGATGTGGCTGCCCACAGAGCTGCCAGCCCTCAGAATGCCACGGAAATGCAGAGTGGAGGGAAACAATTTCACTTGTGTCAAGAGTTACACAAAGACTCTCATGAAGACATTGCAGCAGCCTCTGTCTTATAAGCCCTCTAAGAATCACAGTAAATATCTCATAAGACAGTTCTGTCACCTTCTTGCCTTTACCTCTGGAACCTCTGGAATCAAGGGCTCACACTTGGATGGGTCAGACAGGAAATGGATGCCATGTCCTCCATTATTCTTAGCTCACCTGAGTTGGTAGCTTCTAGACCCATACAAATGTTTCTCTTCTTCCTCATTTATAAAACCACATGTCCACACAAATCAGTGGTTACAAACAGGGACTGGTGTGCATTTAATATGAGTAGGTGGGAGAACGGGTCTTCTCTACAGCTCAGCCACTCAAGGTGCTCTTTTTGGCTCTGTAATCTACTATTTATGTGATGTGGTTTAGCCTCTGGGTAAATAGTGAATTAGAAGATTTGCCTTCTTCTCATACTCGCTGTTCTTTTTATACACCTGTTCCCACAGGAGCATATTTTGAAAAGATGCCAATAATTAAAATATTTTTGTGAGTGGGAGGGGCTTTTCAACTCTTCATCTTTTTTTGCAGAGTTATCCACTGTACCGCCTTTTTGTTATCTTTAGGTGGAGGGGTCTGGGGATCTTTCTGCCATAACATTTCTCAAAATATGTTAGATAGATTACCACCTCCTTCATTCATATATTAGATAACTCTATTCTGATAGTTTGGGCAAATTTCTGTAAAAAAAGGGTAATCACAAGAGGAAAACTTATAAAAGGTAAAATTATTTCTAGGTATATTTATATAATGGGGATAACAATATTTTAAAACGTTTTAATTTCAATTGTGCTGATGTCACAGCTGAATAGCTATTAGAAAAATGCATTAATTAAAAGCCTGTTTGTGGATCAATTATGGATGAGAATTTCTTGTTAGTTTACATATGGCCTTGTGCCTTTTTCAGAACTGTCATTGTATACAAATTTTAATTGAAGATATATCTCTGCTGGGGAGTACATACTCATGAAATTCAATGTATTCTCTCTCGGAGATAGCACCAATGACTATATTAATATAGAAAGAACCAAGTTCAAGTGTCAAAAATAAGTTACACCATTGATTTTGTTAGACAATACCAGATTCAGATTCAACTAACATTTATAGAGCCCCTAATTTGGCCAGACATTGTGCTATTATATATCTATTATTTAGCCTATAATTTTTCAGAGCCAGGAACGAACTTGGTGTTCATATTCACATTTACAGATAAGAAATACGCAATCTGAACAACTTAGATGGTGACTCCAAGTCTAGTGAGTAATAGGTGTGGATTTGAAGCCAGGGCTCCCTGATGCCAAGGTGGAAGTTAATTAGTGATTTTGCTACTATTAAATTTAAGACCTCAGCCCAGCTTCTCTTTACTTCAAAATCTACAGTACACTCCTACAGTTAACTAAAGAGTGAACATTCTTTTGAATTACTACATGTATTTGGTGGATGAGGACAATATATGAGAAAATTGTATTTCTACTTTTGAGAGGAATATATATTTTTTAATTTAAATTCGAGTTAGCTAACATACCGCATAGTCTTGGCTTCAGGAGTAGAACCCAGTGATTCACCTCTTACATATGATACCCAGTGCTCATCCCGCAAACTGTCCTACTTAATGCCCATCACCCATTTAACCCATCCCCCCACCTAACTCCCCTCCAGCAACCCTCAGAGACTTTTATGATTTGCCTCCTCTGTTTTTATCTTATTTTTCCTTCCCTTCCCCTATGTTCAGCTGTTGAGTTCTCAAATTCCACATGAGTGAAATCGTATGATATCTTTTTAATATAAAGGTAATGATGTGCTAACCAAATGGCACATGCTTCCCTGTTCATAGTTCTTATTTAGGTGCTAAGACCCTGTTAAATTTTCTGACTGTGATTATATTATGATACCTTGGATAGTTTTGTGCAGCTTAAAATCATTTCTAAACCTTTCCAAGTTAATGACTTTTTTAGTTTATTAATGCCAAATGTTTTAAATTTTTTCTAGCTTTTTATTTTGAAAAAATTTAAACTTACGGATAAACTGAAAACATAATGTAATGAACACTTACATGCTTTTTATCTAGATTCACTAGTGGTTAACCAGGTTACTGCTTTTGTAATCTCTCTTTCATATATATAGATATATATTTTTGAGCCATTTGAAAATCAGTTGCAGATACCATAATTCACCCCTAAATGCTTCAACATATATCTCCTCACAAGGACATTCTTTTTCATTACCTTAATGCTATTGTCACATCCAAAATATAGAATATCAATGCAAAAATATTACCTGATATCAGCCCATATTAAAAATTTCCCAGTTATCCATTTAGTATCCCTTATAGTTATTTTATTTTTGATAAGCTCATCATTCAGTTTTTAAATTTCATTTTCAGTAGTTTGATAAAACTCATGATTTAATCAGAGATTATTCAATACACTCAGTTGTCTTAATTTCTTTTAATTTAGAACAATCCCTCTCTTATTTTTCATTACTCTGGGACTTTTAAAAAAAAAGTCCAGGCCTGTTGTTTTGTATAATTTCCTACTGATTATTTCTATATTACTGGAATCAAGTTAGATATTATTGTCAAGAGCACTATAGAGATGATCTTGTGTCTTTCTCACTGTATTAAATCAGGAGACATATAATACTGACTTTTCCCTTTATTGCTGATGCTAACTTTAATTATTTGATTAAGGTGGCATCTCTGAGATTCTTCCACTGTAAAGGTATCCTGTTCTCTTGCAATTGATAGGTAACCATGGGTGACACTTTAAGATTATATGAATATCCTGTACTCAAAATTTCATTCAATATTTCTAGCATTCATGCTGATCTTTCTTGAATCAGTTATTACATTAGTGCTTGCAAAAGGATGATTTTCTATTTATGTCAGACATTTTACATTTATTAATAGACCCCTTTAAGAAAGAACGTTCTCTTCTTCTCTACCTCTTGTTTTACTTCCTTGCTTTCTGTCTCAGCAAGATATTACAAGTTCACCTTATATTTTCCATGCCCAGCGCCTGGAAGCAACCATTTCTCCAAAGGTTCTTAGTTCCTTTTAGTGGGGAATTGAATTTAGAAACCAGCATGGGGCGCCTCGGTGGCTCAGGTCATGATCTCACTGTTCATGAGTTCGAGTGCGTGTTGGGCTCTGCAGACAGCTCAGAGCCTGGAGCCCACTTCCGATTCTGTGTCTCCGTCTCTCTCTGCCCCTTCTCTGCTCACACTCTGTCTCTCTCTCTTTTTCAAAAATAAATAAACATTAAAAAGAAACCAGCATCTGGGCTCACGGGGTGCATATCATTTCTACACACTTCCAGGGTGTAGGCTAGAAAAAAAATGTGTACACATATATGTATATGTACATGTAAATACATATATATTTTTTATTCTGATAACTACATTGCAGAGTTCTTCACTGTTTTCTCAGTCCATGTATGAATCTTACATTTCCCACTCCTAAGCACATCAGTATGTTTTCATAAGATGTTTTTAGAATTGCTACACTAATACCACTATATCAACAGCAAACTTGCTAAGTAACATTCAAATTAAAAAAAATCCTTTTGTCTTTAAAATATATCCCAATAGGGGTTTATAGTCATAATACTATATTCAAAAGTTACTTAGATTTGTGTGTGTGTGTGTGTGTGTGTGTGTGCGTGTGCATGCATGTGCATTTGAGTTATAATTCTGATATATGGTTAAATTCATTTGTTTCTATTTGTATTCAATTGTAATGTTTTTATATTCTTGGCTTACTTTAATTTTTTGATTATATAAAGAATTTATAGGGATCACACATTAAATAATATACAGTGTATATTAAATATTTTATCTATAAAATTTAAGTACTATACATAGATTAAAGTATATGTTTATTAAAACATACACATTTAAAACATATTAATATACCATTAATGTATTTTAATAAATATATCAATATGTTCATATTAATTCATTATTTAATAGGTACTATACTATATAATATATGCTATATATTTTACAGTGTATCAAATATTACATATAATGTATGCAAGTATATGAATCAAAAAGGTTTTATTCTTTTCTTTTTCTCTTTTACCTTGTTCCCACTATCTTTAGATAACCATTTTTATTCATTTCTGTTTTATTTTTTCAACTTGGCAAAAATAAGCAATAAAATACATAACACAGAGAAACCCACTTAAATGCATATCTTCTCTTTTCTTATCATTCCTACACAACAGATAGCAAGAATTTTTTTTTCATTAAACAATATATCCTGGAAGTCACTCCTTATCAGTTTATGAACATCTCAGTCTTTTTGTGTAGCTACATGGTTCTCCATCATTTGAATACCCCGTAGTTTATAAAAATCTGTTGCCTGCTATTGCAGGGCATCTAACTTGTGTTCAATATTTTTCTGCCATTATTATTATTATTATTATTAATGTTCCAATAAATTGTATATGTGTTTTTTGTAGTATGTAGTTTTCGTAGAATAGGTCCTCAATGTAAATCCCCAAAAGTGGAATTGCTGAGTCAAAGGAAATATTTAGTTTTGCTAGTTATTGCCAAATTCTCCTTCACCAGGGTGACATAATTTTATGTTCTCACCAACTATGTATGAGAATGTGTTTCTTCACAACCTCACCAGCAAACTCTATTATCAAGCTTTGGATTTGTGTCAATCTGATAAATGGGAAATGGTCAATAAGTAAAGTTTTAACCTGTATTTTTTATAAATTAAGGATCCTAAGGATCCTAAGATCATTTATGTAATTTTTTTTCCTATGAAGCATATATTCTTGTCTGGGTACTCATTATAGAGTTTGTTATATTTTTGGAATACCCTTTATCTGCAATATATGCTGCAAATAATTTCTCATATTTTGTAATTTTTAAAAATTTTGCTAATGGTGTTTTTTCTTCCCATGTAAAGGTTATTTTTAAATATTTTATGTAGTTCAATTCATCTGTTATTGTATCTGGATTTTAGTAAAAGTTAGAAAGGCTTTCCCCATACTGAGGTTATAAAAGAATTTCGTCCATGTTCTGTTCTAGTATGTGTCTGGTTTCACGTTTTTTTTTTTTTAATTTTCTTTTTTAATGTTTATTTATTTTTGAGAGAGAGAAAGAGAGAGAGAGAGACAGATCATGAGTAGAGACAGGGAGACACAGAATCTGAAGCAGGCTCTGAACTCCGTTCTGTCAGCACAGAGCCTGATGCAGGGCTTGAACCCACAAACCGCGAGATCATGACCTGAGCCAAAGTCGTATGCTTAACCCGACTGAGCCACCCAGGAGCCCCTAGTTTCACTTTTTATATTTAAATAATCCGTTTTTTAGTTTATTCTGACATATTTGGAATACAGATGTGTTTTCTGAAAGGATATCCATTGTATTAATACCTTTTATTTAAAAGTACATATTTTCCTGAGTTATTTGAAATGCCAGCCTATTATATATTAAATATACATATGTACTTGGGTCTCTCTCTGTACTTTCTATTCTGTTCCATTCATATTCTCATAATACCCTGTCTTAATTATGTCTTAATATTTGGTTGTACTCGATGCCCTCTTGCTCCTTTTAAACATTTTTTCTAGCTTTTTCACCATAATTTTTTTCTATAAAATTTTGCAATCTACTTATCAGCTCCTACTATTTTTGTGGAGTCATGTTAAGTTTATATTTATCATGTTGAAAATTGACATCTTCATAACGTTGACTCATGCTTTCCAAGAAAAGTAATAGTATTCCATTTATTCATGTCTACTTTTCTGTCTTTCAGAGTATTTTAAAGATTTTTTTCAAATATGTTATTCACATATCTCGTTAAATTTATTCCTTAGTACTTAATTTATTGTGGCAGCCATCATAAATAGCATTTTCTTCCATTCTACTTTTTTATAATTTATGTGTATGGGGACATCAATTTGTATATATTATTTGTCTTTCTTTCTACCATACATGATTCTTTATTTTTTGGCCTTAGTTTAATCATTGAATTCTCTGGAGGTTTACAGGTACACTATTATGTCATCTTCAAATAGGCTGTTTTAATTTTCTTATGCTTCTAATTGCTTATTCTTATCTTATTTAATTGATTAATGTAAGGTTATAATTGGAGATCATGAACATTTTTGCCTTGGTCCTGATCATAGAGAATGTCTTTAGTGTTTCCTATTAATTCAATTAAGTTACATATTGGTTTTAGGATATATATCCATTTCTCTCTCTCTCTCTCTCCCTCCAAATACACACACACACACACACACACACACACACATATAATTTACCACACTTTGGTAAATTGTTTTCCTATAGAATTATCCATTTCATCTAGATTTTCAAGTGTATTTGCATAGAGTTGTACAAAGTAGTAACTTAGTAAAGTATTAATTTTTTAAGTTATTTCAATGATTATTTTCTCCTCTGTAGTTTATTATTTTGTGTATTTGTGCTTCCTTCAATGATTCAAATAGCCAGTGATTTCTCTATTTTGTTAATTTTTATTTAAAATAAAAGCATTTCGGGGCGACTGGGTGGCGCAGTCGGTTAAGCGTCCGACTTCCGCCAGGTCACGATCTCGCGGTCCGTGAGTTCGAGCCCCGCGTCCGTGAGTTCGAGCCCCGCGTCGGGCTCTGGGCTGATGACTCAGAGCCTGGAGCCTGCTTCCGATTCTGTGTCTCCCTCTCTCTCTGCCCCTCCCCCGTTCATTGTCTCTCTCTGTCTCCAAAATAAATAAACGTTAAAAAAAATTTAAAATAAAAACATTTCCACTATTTTTTCTGTTTTCTAACTTTATTATCTGCTTTTATTTTATTATTTTTTCCCCTTTATTTAGTTACTTTTTTTGATAATAGCCATTCTAACAGATGTGAGGTGATATTTTGTATCTCATGGTTTGTTTTGCATTTCCCTGATGATAAGTGGTATTGAAATCTTTTCACGTGCGTCTTGGCCATCTGTATGTCTTCTTTGGGAAAATGTTTATTCAGATCCTCTGTCCTTTTCTTCTTTTAATCGGATTGTTTGCTTTTTTACTATTGAGTTGTATGAGTTCTTTATGTGTTTTGGTTATTAACCCCTTATCAAATATAAATCATATATTTGCAAATGTTTTCTCCCATTCAGTAGGTCGTCTTTTCATTCTGTTGATGGATTAATCTGCTGTGCAGAAGACTTTTAGTTTCATGTGGTCCCACTTGTTTATTATTGCTTTTTGTTGCCTTTGCTTTTGGTCAGATCCAAAAAACTATTGCCATGACCGATGTCAAAGGGCTTACAACCTATGTATTCCTCCAGGAGTTTTATGATTTTAGGTCTTATATTCAAGTCTTTAGTCCAGTGGAATTATTTTTTTTTTTCTGTATGATGAAGAGAATAATTCAGTTCCATTCTTTTGGATGTGGCTCTTCAGTTTTCCCAGCACCATTTATTAAAGACACTGTCTTTTCCCCTTTGTATATTCTTGGCTTCTTTGTTGTAAATTAATTGACCATATATGAATGGGCTTGTTTCTGGTCTCTCTATTCTGTTCCCAAGACCTATTTGTCTGTTTTTTGCCAAAATCATACTGTTTTGAATATTCTAGTTCTATAGTATAGTTTGTAATCAGAGTATGATGCCTCCAGCTTTGTTTTTCTTTCTCAAGATAGCTATGGTTATTTGAAGTCTTTTGTGCTTTCATACAAATTTTAGGATTATTTGTTTCTATTTCTGTGAGAAGTGCCATTGGCATTTTGGTAGGGGTTGCATTGAATCTATAGATGGCTTTGGGTAATATGGACATTATAACAATATTAATTCTCCCATTTCATGGACACAGAACACCTTTCCATTTATTTGTATCTTTTTAGTTTCTTTCATCAATATCTTGCAGTTTTCAGAGTATAGGCCTTTTACCTTCTTGGTCAAATATATTCCTAGGCATTTTATACTTTTGGATGCAAATTTAAATGCTGTTAAATTGGTGCTGTATCCTGCAACTTTACTGAATATGTTTATTCTAACAGTGTTGGTGGATTCTTTAGGGTTTTCTATACATGGTATAATGTCATCTGTGAATAGTGACAGTTTTACATCTTTCTTTCCAATATAGATGTCCTTTTCTTTTCTCTAATATAATTACTCTGGCTAGAATTTTTAACACTATGTGGGATAGAAGTGGCAAGAGTGACCATGCTTATCTTGTTTCCAATCTTGGAAGAAAAATTTTTGGCTTTTCACTATTGAGGATGATATTAGTTATGAGCTTGTCATACATGGGTTTTATTATATTGAGGTACATTTCCTCTCTACCCACTTTGTTGAGAGTTTTATCATAAATGGATGTTGACTTTTATCAAATTTATTTTGCAGCTATTGGGATTATATGATTTTTATCTTTTACTTTATAATGTAGTATGTTACATTTAGTGATTTGCAGATGTTGTACCATCCTTGCATCCTTGGAATAAATCCCATTTGATCATGGTGTATGATCCCTTTCATGTATTATTGAATTCAGTTTGCTAATATTTTGTCAAAGAATTTTTGAATCTATGTTCATCAGGCATATCGGCCTGTAGTTTTCCTTTTTTGGGTATCTGTATCTGGTTTTGGTATCAGGGTACTGCCTCATAAATGCGTTTGGAAGTGTTCCCTCCTCTTCAATAGTATATAAACATTTGAGGATAGTCATTAAATATTTGAATGTTTGTTAAAGTTCACCAGTGAAGTTGTTTGGTCCTAGAATTTTGTTTTCTGGGAGGTTTTTGAATACTAATTCTATCTTCTTACTAGTAGTCACGTTATTCAGATTTTCTATTTCTTCATGATTCATTCTTAGAATATTGTATGTTTCTAGGAATTTATCCATTTCTTCTAAGTTTTTCAATTTGTTGGTATATAACTGTTTGTGGTAGTCTCATCATTCTTTATATTTCTTTGTTATTAGTTGTAACTTTTTCTCCTTTATCTGATTTTATTTGAAGTCTCTCTTTAATTCTTAGTGAGACTAACTAAAGAATAGTCAATTTTGTTTATCTTTTCAAAAAACCAGCTCATAAATTCATTGATCTTTTCTATTGTCTTTTAGTGTCTATCTCATATATTTCCATTCTGATGATTATTATTTCTCTCCTTCTAACATTGGGTTTTGTTTGTTGTTTTTATAGTTCTTTTAGTTTAGATTGTTAGATTGTTTATTTGAGATTTTTCTTGACTCTTGAGGTAGGCCTCTATAGCTATGGATTTTCCTCTTAGAACTTCTTTTGCTACATCTGTTTGGCTGTTAGCTAAGCATTAGAGTCTTAATTTCAGCTCTGGTAATGATCTCATAGTTTGTGAGATCGAGCCCCTTATCAGGCTTTGCACTGACAGCATGAAGCCTGCTTGGGATTCTCTCTCTCCCTCTTTCTCTTCCCATCCCTTGCCTGCTCTCTCACTCTCCCTCTCTCTCTCTCAAAATAAATAAGTAAATTTTAAAAAAAGAAACTTAAAAAAATTGCTATCAGTTATTCTGTGGCATTTCTGTAGACATCTTCATGTTCAGTACAGTTTTGAAGATGTGCTTCTGGACAAAGTATTCCTTAAGATTTTGAATTCTTAAAACTGTTTTTAAACAGATTTTAAACTTTTGGAGAATAATTTCATTTCAGTAGAAATCTACAACTCATACTTTAGTCCCCTGAAATTCTTGAAAAATATAGTGATTCAACAATTCTATACATTACTGAGTACTGATCACGATAAGTGTACTCTTAGTCCCCTCTGCCTATTTTGCCCATCCCCCAACTCACCTCCCTTCTGGTAATCATCAGGTTGTTCTCTATGATTATGAGTCTGTTTTTTTGATTTCTCTCTCTCTCTCTTTATTATTAATTTATTTTGTTTCTCAAATTCCACTTATGAGTGAGATCATGTGGTATTTTTTTTTTCTGACTGACTTATTTCACTTAGCATTATATTCTCTAGATCCATCCATGTTGTTGCAAATGGCAAGATTACATTTTTTATGGCTGAATAATATTCCATGTGTGTGTATATGACATATATGTCATATATATGTATCTCATATATATATATATATATATATATATATATATATATAATCATCTTCTTTATCTCACATATTCTTTATCCAATTGTCCATATATGGACACTTGGACTGCTTCCATAATTTGGCTATTGTAAATAATGCTGCAGTAAGCATAGGGGTGTATATATATTTACAAATTAGTGCTTTCTTATTCTTTGAGGGGTGTATATATATTTACAAATTAGTGCTTTTCTTATTCTTATTCTTTCTTATTCTTTGTATATATATTTAGAAATTAGTGCTTTCTTATTCTTTGAGTAATTCTAGTAGTAGAATTACTAGGTAATATGGTATTTCTGTTTTTAATTTTTAGAGGAACCTACATAATGCTTTCCATAGTGGCTGCACCAGTTTGCATTCCCACCAACACTGCATGAGCTTTTCTCCACATCCTCGCATTTCTTGTGTTTTTATTTTAGCCGTTCTGACAGGTGTGAGGTGATATCTCATTGTGGTTTTGATTTGCATTTCCTTGACTTTTCATGTGTCTGTTGGTCATCCATATGTCTTCTTTGGAGAAATGTCTGTTCATGTCTTCTGCCTATTTTTTTAAATTGTATAATTTGATTTTCTGGTATTGTATGAGTTCTTTATATATTTTGGATACTAACACTTTATTGGATATGTCATTTACAAATATCTTCTCCTATTTTTAGGTTGTCTTTTTGTTTTTTGATTGTTTCTTTAGTTGTGCAAAAGTTTTTTCTTTGATGTAGTCCCAGTATTTTGTTTGTTTGTTTCCTTTGCCTCAGAGACATATCTAGAAAAATGTTGCTATGGTTGATATCAGAGGAATTTCTGCCTATGCTCTTTTCTAGGATTTTTTATGGTTTCAGGTCTCATATTAAATTTCTTAATACATTTTGAATTTATAGTTGTGTATAGTGAAAGAAAGTGGTCCAGTTTCATTCTTTTTCATGTAGCTGTCCAGTTTTCCCAGTGCCATTTGTTGAAGAGACTGTCCTTTTCCAATTGCATATTATTTCCTGCTTTATCAAAGATTAATTGATGATGTAATCTTGACATTATTTCTGGGATTTCTGTTCTGTGCTAATGAGCTATGTGTCTATTATCACGCTAGTACCATACTGTTTTGATTACTAAGCTTTCTAGTATTTCTTGAAATCTAGTTTTATTTTTTTTTCAAGATTGCTTGACTATTCAAGCAATGGATCTTTTTGGATCTTTTGGGTCTTTGGATCTTCAGGATCTTTTGTCTTTCCATACAAATTTTAGGATTGTTTGATCTATTTCTGTGAAAAATTTTGATTGAGATTGCATTAAATCTGTATTGCTTTGGGTAGTATGAACATTTTAACAGTATTTGTTGTTTGAATCCTTGAGCGTGGATTATTGTTTCATTTGTTTGTGTCATCTTCAATTTCTTTCATTAATGTTTTCTAGTTTTCAGAGTGCACGTTTTTCATCTCCATGTTTATTTGTAGGTATTTTACTGTTTTTGGTGTAATTGGAAATGTGATTTTTTTTAATTTTTTTTTTTTTAAGAAAAGGTGAGGGGCACAGAGGAGCTGAGCCAGCTTGTCACTGACAGCAGAGAGCCTGATGCAGGGCTCGCACTCAAAAACCACAAGATCTGACTTGAGCCAAAGTCAGACAGTTAACCAACTGAGCCATCCAGGTGCCCCAGTGCAATTGTTTTCTTAGTTTCTCTTTCTGCTACTTCACTATTAGTATATAGAAATGCAATGTATTTCTGTGTTTGATTTTTGTATCCTGTGACCTCACTGATTTCATTTATCAGGTCTAGTAGTTTTTTGTGGAGTTTTCAGAGTGTCCTGTATATAATATGATGTCATATGGAAATGTTGAAAGTTTTACTTCATTCTTACCAATTTGGATATTTTTTTTCTTGTCTGATTGCTGAGCTTAGGACATCCTGTACTATGTTGAATAAAAGTGGTAAGAGTGGAAATTCTTGTCTCATTCCTGAACTTAGGGGGAAAGCTCTCAGGTTTTCACCATTGAGTATGATGTTAGTTGTGAGTTTTTCATAGATGGTCTTCATTATGTTGAGATATATTCGGTTTAAACCTAATTTTTTGAAGTTTTGTTTTTTTTTATCATGAATTGATATTGTACTTTGTCAAATGTTTTTTCTGCATCTATTGAAATGATCATATGTTTTTATCCATTCTCTAGTAATATGATGTAACATATCGATTGATTTGTGAATATGGAAGCATACTTGCATCCTAGAATTAAATCCCACTTGATCATGGTGAATGATAGTTTTAATGTATTGTTGGATTCAGTTTGCTAATATTTTGTTGAGGATTTTGCATCTATGTCATCAAAGATATTGGCCTGTAGTTATCTTTGTAGTGTCTCTGGTTTTGGTGTAACAGTAATGCCGGCGTCATAGAATGAATTTGGAAGCTTTCCTTCTTCTTCTTCTTTTTTTTTTTTTTGGAATAGTTTGAGTGGAATGGGTATTAGCTCTTCTTTAAATATTTGGTAGAATTCATGTGTGAAGCTGTCTTGTCCTGGACTTTTGTTTGTTGGGAGTTTTTTTATTGCTGATTCAATTTCATTACTGGTAATCTGTTCTAATTTTCTATTTCTTTATGATTTAGTTTTGGGAGGTTATATGTTTCTAGGAATGTATCCATTTCTTTCAGGTTCTCCAGTTTGTTGGCATAGCATTTTTCTTATGATCTCTTATAATCCTTTGTTTTTTTTTAATTTTTTTTTAACGTTTATTTATTTTTGAGACAGAGAGAGACAGAGCATGAACAGGGGAGGGGCAGAGAGAGAGGGAGACACAGAATCTGAAACAGACTCCAGGCTCTGAGCTGTCAGCACAGAGCCCGACACGGGGCTCGAACTCACGGACCGCGAGATCGTGACCTGAGCCGAAGTCGGCTGCTTAACTGACTGAGCCACCCAGGCGCTCCTCTTACAATCCTTTGTATCTCTGTGGTGTTGGTTGTTCTCTGTCTCTCTTTAGGAGCCTGACGAAAGGTTTATCAATTTTGTTGATCTTTACAAAGAACTAGCTCCTGGTTTCTTTGGTCTATTTTATTGTGGTTTTGATTTTTATATTGTTTATTTCTTGTCTAATATTTAGTATATCCTTCCTTCTGCTGCTTTGGGGTTTTGTTTGTTTTTCTTTTTCTAGCTCCATTAGGTGTAGGTTAGGATGTTTATTTCAGATTTTTCTTGCTTCTTGAGGTAAGCCTTTATTACTATAAACTTCCCTCTTAGAACAGCTTTTGCCACATTCCAAACATTTTGGACCATTGTGTTTCATTTTCATTTGTCACCTTATGTAGACACATATACATGTACATATACGTATGTATATACATATATTATTTTCTCTTTGATTTCTGTATTTACCTATTGATTGTTTAGTAGCATGTTATTTAACATTCATATATTTGTGTTCTTTCCAGATTGTTTCTTATGGTTGATTTCTAGTTTCATAGCATTGTGGTCGGATATACATTATATGACTTTAATCTTTTTAAATTTGTTGAGACTTGTTTTGTGGCCTAACATGTGTTCTATTCTGGAGCATGTTCCATGTGTACATGGAAAGAATGTGTATTCTGCTGTTTTAAGATGGAATGTTCTGAATAAATTTGTTAGATCCATCTGGTCCTGTGTGTCATTCAAAACCATTCTTTCCTTGTTGATTTTCTGTTAGGATGATCTATCCATTGATGTCAGTGAGGTGATTAAGTCTCCTTGTATTATTATATTACTATCAATTACTTCTTTATGTTTCTTATTAGCTGCTCTGTGTATTTGGGTGCTTCCATGTTGTGTGCATAAATATTTACAATTGTTGTATCCTCTGGTTGATCTGTTCTTATGTATCTAGCGTCTTTCTCTGTGTCTTGTTACAGTCTTTAATTTAAAGTCTATTTTCCCTGATATAAATATTGCTAACCTGGCTTTCTTTTGATATCCATTTGCACAGTAAATGATCCTTTCATTTTCAATCTGCATGTGTCTTTAGGTCTGAAATGAGTCTTTTGTAGGCAGCATATAGATGGGTCTTGCTTTTTTTAGCCATTCTGTCACTCTCTGTTTTCTGATTGGAGTGTTTAGTTCATTTATATTGAAAGTAGTTATTGATTGGTGTGTACTTAATTGCCATTTTGTTACTTGTTTTCTGGTTATTTTTGTAATTCTTCTCTGTTCCTTTCTTCTCTTGCTCTCCTCTCTCCATTTCTGATGTTCTTACTGATAAACTTGGATTTTTTTTTCTTTATTTTTTGCTTATCTCTTACTAGTTTTTGATTTGTGGTTATCATTAGGTTTGTATGCAACACCTTATCAGATGGCAGTCTATATTAAGTTGGCAGTCTCTTAAGTTTGAAAGTTTGAACCCATTCTTTACCCTCTCCCCCTCCCCACATTTTAGGTATATGGGTAATATTTGGCATCTTTTTATTTTGTGAATCTCTTGACTGATTTTTACAGCTATACTTAATTTTATTGCTTTTATGTTGCCTACTTTTCTTACTCCTACTTATGTGCTTTCCTTTCTACTCAAAAAGTCCTTTAACATTTAATGGTAGGGCATGAATCCTTTTGACTTTTGTTTGTCTGGGAAACTCTATCTCTCCTTCCATTCTGAATGATAGTCTTGCTGGATAGAATTTTCTTGGCTGCAAGTTTTTTTCTCCTCAGAACTCTGAATATATTATGCCACTGCCTTCTGGCCTGCTACGTTTCTGCTAAAAAGTCAGCTGATAGCCTTATGAGGTTTTCCTTATATGTACCTGTTTTCTTTTCAGCTTCTGCTTTTAAAATTCTGTCTTTATTATTCTTTTTTTGCCATTTTAATTGCTATGTGTCTTTGTGTGGGCCTCCTCGGGTTGATTATGGAGAGGGGTTTTTTGTGCCTCCTGGATCTGGATTTTTTTTCCTTCCCCAATTTCCAGGAATTTTCAGCTATTATTTCTTCAAATAAATTATCTGTCCCCTATTCTCTCTTGTTTCCTTCTGAGATCCCTATAATGTGGATATTACAACTGATGGAATAGCTGAGTTCCCTAAGTCTATTTTCATTTTTCATTATTATTTTTTTCTATCTCCTGTTCAGATTGATTGCTTTACATTACTGTATCCTTCAGGTCACTAATCCTTTTCCTGCTTCTTCTAGTCTACTGTTTATTCCTTCTAGTATTTTTTTAATTTCAGTTATTGAGTTTCTTCATCTCTAATTGGTTCTTTTTTACATTTTGTATCTCTTTGTTGAGGGTCTCACTGAGGTCTTCCATTCTTTTCTCAAATCCAGTATCTTTATAACCATTACTTTAAATTCTCTATCAGGCATATTACTTATCTCCACTATTTTTATGTCTCTTGCTGTGATTTTGTCCTGTTCTTTCATTTGGAATATATTCCTCTGTTTCCTCATTTTGTCTAACTCTCTGTGCCTGTTTCGTGTGTCAGGAAATAAGCTCTGTCTCTTGCTCCTGAAAATGGTGGCTTTTTGAAGAAATTGTCAGGTAGTACCCTGAGACGCAATGTTCCCTAATTCAGCAGAACTTGGTGCTTCAGAGCTATCACCTTTGTGTATTTGTGTGCCCTACTATTGTGGCTGAGCCACTTTTGCCTTCAGTCAAGTCATCTGCAGTGGCTCTCTTTTCTTATTGTGAGTGGGGTTTGTCCCTGTTTTGTTAGTGGACCAGTGTGGAGCTACCTTGGGCCATAATTGAGTCAGAACAGGTGTTTGCAAGATGTAGTAGCATTGAACTGTAGGGCATTTTCCATGTTTTGTCCCCTGAGAAGTTTTTATTGGTGGGCAGGGCCTATAGTCAGACCAGATGTCTGCCTTCAGCCTACTGCTGGGGCTTTGTGGTTACCTTCCCTTCTCCCTGGGGCAGGAGTCACTTTGGAGTGGTTCTGGCCTCTGTCAAAGCTTCTTGCACATTTCCAGGCTTTTGGACTGCTTTCGTTGGGCTCCAGCCAAAGGTGTATTTAAGGGAACCGTCTGCAAGAGAATGTGGGATTGGGGTGTGTATTATAAGCAAGATTTGGGCAGGTCTCATGTGGGAGAGGACCCGGAGGTTCTTTAGAAAACTCCTGTCACAGGACTTGAGGCAGTGATTCCTGAGGAGAGTGCAGGGGTGTTAGGTGTGGTGCCAGCGAAGTTTGTGCCTGTCCGCTGCAGAAGGGGACCTGCAGCTGCCAGGGACTGAGGCATTGGAGGGTCTGGATTCTTAGAAGAGCACTGAGGTGGGGCACACTGTGTTAGCAAGTTTTACTCCTATGTATTGTGAGAGGAGACCTGGAGTAGGTCTGACTGGAGGGGGCATGTCTGCCAGAGAAGAAGGTGATCAGGTGCACTGTTAGCAAGTTAGTTGGAGAGTGTTGGTGTTGTACTGGGTCCTGCAGGTATCAGTGTGTCTAGGCTGGTGGGTCAGGGGAGGGAAATGGTACCTACCATCTCCTTTGTTCCTGGAAAAGTGTCCTAAAAGTCCCTGCCCCACCAGCACATGCTCTGAGATTAGTTAATAAATCCCCTTTCCATATACACACCTCTGAGATTAGTTAATAAATCTCCTTTCAAACTGTTGCTTCCCTTCGGTATCTCTGTGGGGCTGTTTGTTATGCTCTTTTAGAATGGAGACTCAGTTTCCTAGGTTCTCCCAGAGCCCAGTTTACTGATTTTTAAAGTTCGAGGTGTTAAACCCTGCTGATTATAAGAATTCATTGAATTAGACCCCTCTGTTTTTCAAAGCCAAATGTTATGGAAATTCATCTTCCCCACACAAGTTCCCCCGTGCCTGGGGTGCTTGGTTGAGGATCTGTTTCTTGCTGCATTTTGTGTCCATGGTGTCCCTCCATCCTGTGCCCAGTCTCACAGGACCATTTAGCTCTAGACCGCATCTGTGCCCTCCCAACCCTCTTTGATATGACCTCTTCTCTACATTTAGCTCTGAAGAGTCTCTTCTGCCAGTCTTTGGATTGTTTGCTACATTATTTATTCTGATGTGGGTGTTATCTAGTTGTATTTGTGAGTTGAAGTGAGTTTAGGATCTTCCTACTCTGCCATCTTGCCCGGAAGTCATGTTTGCTGTGATAATTCTTTCTTTCTTTCTTTTCTTTCTTTCTTTCTTTCTTTCTTTCTTTCTTTCCTTCTTTCTTTCCTCTATCTATCTATCTATCTATGTATCTATCATCTATCATCTATTTATAGAGACCTTGATGCAGGACTCAGACTTACAGCTCTGGGTTCATGACCTGAGCTGAAATCAAGAATCAGATGCTTAACCAACTGAGCCACCCAGGCAATAAAATTTTTATTATAATCTTTTATCCTTTGTAAGTTTTTTGAACTTTTTAAAGAGGACACTGAAGAATTGATTTTTTATCTTTAAAATATTTTAGTTTTATTATACATGTCTAAGTAGATCATTTGGTAAACTTTCTTAAGTACATGGTAGGCCCTTTCAATAAACAGGTTCATATTTTCTTTTATTTCTGGAAAGTTTTCTTGAATTATAGTTTTAAATATGAGTCTTATTCTGTTGACGTGTTTTTGTTTCTGTTTTTCCTCATGGACTCCAATTATATATGTACTGGTTATTTTCTTTCTATTTGCTACATATCTCACTTTTTAAGCCTTTTTACCTCTTAATTTCTTTTCCATTATCTTGGTTACTTTTATGCCTCTCCTAATTGTCCTTTATTAGTTTTTCAGTCAAATAAATGCTATGTCCATCATATTTTAGTTTATTTTTGAAGTGACTTTGTCTTTTTCTTCTCTTCTTTCCTGAAGTTGCTTATTTTATGTTTCACATCTTTATCTTTTTTTCACATTTATAAGTTTTAACATTTCTAATTTTTATGAAGGTTATTTTTTCATATCTGAAAATAATTTTAAGGATCTTTTTTTCTGATTCAGGTGTTGGGTTATAGTTTTTCTCTGCATCACCCTTATTTTGGGGAAAAATTTGATCACCTAAAACATTTTTTATTATGATTTTCTGCTTTTTTTCTTAGAATAATTTGATGAATGTTTCTGACATTAACTATTGATTTTTTAAAATTCTTTTTCTTCACTTTTCTAGTAATAGCATATGTGTATAATTGTGGGTGGTGAACATGTTAGCTTACCAGATTTATTATCTCATGAGTTCTCTTTTCTGTTAATAAAATGAACTAAAATTTATTTAACAAATTGCACTTTGGAGGGAGGCTTTATATTTTTGATTTTGTGATTTTCTTTTATAGAATTAAGTCTTAATTTCTACCTCTTGTTTCTCTCTTTACTTTCACCACCAAGCCTCTAGGCAACACCTTCATTTCTCATGGCTAGCATCTCTGTTCATAGACATTTTCAAGCTACTTCCTTTTGACTGCTCAACAGCCAGTCTCCTGATCTATTTGGTAGCAGACCTGTTCTCAATATTCACTTATTTATATTAGGGTTTTTTTTTCTGGAGATGAGTTGACTTCAGATACTCCAAGATAAGCCCTTTGCTTTCCTCCCCAAGTTTCCATGAAATGCCCACCGAACTCTTTACACAGATTTGGGCTTCACACTTATTTCTGCTGGTCTCATGTACTTTTGTCATGTAATTTGAAGTCTTAAATCTCTGAGTTTCATCTATATTGTAGGTATGGGTTATTGGTGCATATTATTTACTTTACTTGCTGATCTCTCTCATTCTCTTTCTTTGGGAGGAATGAAGAGTTTCAGGTTTATGTTTCTATCTTTTCCTATAGACCCACAGAAGCCGCTTTTCAAAATAGCTTATGCTTTAGAAGCAAAATTAAAATTTTACATATGGAAAATTGGTTTGATTGGTATCATATTAATTTACCACCATGGAAGCTAACATTATGCATTTTAATACCTATAAGTTTATTCATTTGAAAATATTGTCAGCTCATAAACTAAAAATTTCTTTCAGGTCATGCAATGTTTTAATTTATTCTAACTCTACTGCTAAAAACATTTTATCCCTAGTTATTTAGTACGTACAGTCATTCAAAGCCATATTTTATTATACTTAAGGATGTGTGTTCTGAAGAAAATCTATTTGAGTTTATAGTCTTGTTCTACCACTTGCAAGCTATATTATTGAAAAACTTAATTTTCCTATGTTTTAGTTTCCTTCTGGATAAATTGGGGATATCAGTGGTATCTATGCATAAGATTATTGTAACATATATAAATCTTTGAATTCTTGGTATATAATACATATTTAATAGATGTTTCATTTTTCTGAAACGAAATTTTTGCTTAATAAATCAAGGGACATGAGAGTTCATTTCCAAACAATGTATTTGAATTATCCTTTACTAACAAAATATTTCATTGAAAATCTTGGGAAACAAAAAAATTATTTATTTTCTTAAATACCTTTGAAGAGTAGATTATCTGTGATGTATAGAGATGATTTAGTTACAAGAGTTATTATTCTGAAATTATTGGTACAGAACATGTGAATTCTTCTATGATATTGGTTCTTTCAATCACAAATCTTAAACATGTACCTTTGGTACTTGAGTGTAGTATACATATATTATTTTATTATTAATTTTCTTTTCAGTTATACTAAAATTCTTCAACCTATCAGTACTTTCACTTTTAAATTAGGTATACATTTCTTTTCATATCATCATCAATGTAAATAACTAGACAAGCCTTCACAATTTGAGAATATTTTGTGTTGGGAGAGCTTGGTAAGGTGTTTCCCTGTGATTTTCTGTAACTGCTTCAAATAGTAGATTATTCTAAATTGAGCAGTTTATTAGTGGTATGATCATGTGAACACACCTTTTCTTTGAAATTGAAAATTGAAAATTGGAATCTGAACAAAGGGAATCTCAGTCTTTTAAATCATGGCTGATAACTGGATATTGTTGATGCCCCTCCTAGATCTGCTCTAATACCTTTTACCAGGTCTGTTTGCATTTGTTTCTATTAGAGTCAAAGAGTCTAACGAATGCAGAGTTTAACTGATTCTTTCTTCCTGACCATTTCGTAACCATGGGGTAGTATGAATTTGAATTGTAGACCTTTATGTGAGCATAAGGGTCGAAACTACTCATTCTCAGGGAAAAATATTTTCCACTCTAACATTCTGGTTCCTTATATTCGTTTTACTTCAAAGCTGTATTGTTTGAACTTAAGTTCACCCTTTTATCATTTCAATTTACTCTTCATTTTTAGCAATACCTCAATATTTTTTCTAATTACTTGTGACCTTATTAATGCTTCACAGAGTGTATTTTTTGTAGTATGTCTAGCATGTGGGTATTTTGTAATAATAGAGTTTAACAGAATATTACTGAAGTTTTACTCTGACTTACAGAATTTTAATTCTAATTGCTCATTTTCTGGTCTTTTACAGTATATCTTCTAAACTTTTTATTTTTATGTTTTTAGTAATAGTAGTCCCTGAATTCTTTTCCTATTTTTTTAAAAATTTTCTTTAAATGCTTATTCATTTTTTTTTTTGAGAGAGAGAGGAAGAGAGAAAGAGAGAGAGAGAGAGAGACAGAGTATGAGCAGGGAAGGGGCAGAGAGAGAGGGAAACACAAAATCTGAAGCAGGCTCTAGGCTCTGAGCTTGTCAGCACAGAGCCTGACATGGGCTCAAACTCACAAACTTTGAGATCATGACCTGAGCTGAAGTCAGTTGCTTAACTGACTGAGCCACTCAGGCATTCCATTCTTTTACTATTTTGAGAGCAGTTATCATATACTTTGACACATAAAATATAATTTGGTGTTAGACTACCTTGTTGCATCATCACAGTTTCATTTTAAAAATCAGCTGTTGCAGGGCACCTGGGTGGCTTTGTTGGTTGAGCATACAACTCTTGATTTCAGTTCAGGTCATTATCTCACAGTTTGTGGGTTCAAGCCCCTTGTCCAGCTCTGCACTGACAGCATGGAGCCTGCTTGGGATTCTCTGTCTCCCTCTCTTTCCCCTCCCCTGTCCTCTCTCTCTCTCAAAATAAATACATAAACAATAAAAATTAAATATTAAAAGGGCTCCTGGGTGGCTCAGTCAGTTATGCATCTGACTCTTGATTTTGGCTTAGGTTATGATCTCAAGTTTATGAGATCAATCCTCATGTAGGGCTCTGCACTGACAGTGCAGAACTTTTTTGGGATTTTCTCTCCCTCTATTTCTGCCCCTTTCCTTCTCACCCTTTCCCTCTCTCAAAATAAATGAACACTAAAAATAATAATAATTAATCATAATCATAATCATAATCATAATCGGCTGTTGCTCCCAGTTCCTTCTGGCATTAGTGGTGTAAAGCACGAATCTGAGGCCAGCCTTATTATTTGTTTCATTGTAGTTAGTTTTTTTGTTGGTTTTTGCATAATGGCTTACAAAGTTTTTTAACATTGTTATTCTTATAAATTGAAGTTATTATGAAGATGTGCATTGGTCATTGTACTTCTAAACTCAATTCTTGTAACTAACACATTTTTCCAAGAGGTCTTATTAGGGCATTGTAAGAAATAATACAAAGGGTTCATCCTCTTATTTAGTGCATTGAAAAATTCTTTCATCTCAAAAGGTGTGTGCCTTGGGAGTATAACAAATTTCTCAGTTTTCTCACTGTTAGTGTCTTGGTCACGGAGTCAGGAGAGGCACTAGGGGAAAAAAAGAAAAAGAATCTCACATTTTGTTCTCCACTTAGTACTGGTTCATGAGGGGTAGCTTTGGCATTCTTAGATGTGGCATTAATCAGCTCTAATCTCAGTTTGGTTTTAGTTTTTATGTTTTCTATATCCACATGTGTGTATTAATTATACTTTATGAGAGCCTGCTTTAGGAGCTGCTAGCCAGAAGAAGTCTATTTTTGTTTTAATTATAATCAATTTGCTATTAAGATGAAATTTAAGTGTTCACTTGTTTATGACTATGTGTATAAACACTATATAATAACTTTAAATATTTTAAACTTTTATGTCCTTGTCCCTTGTCCCTGTTTGCCCATATCTTTGCTACTGACATTTTCTAAATTATTAATTTTGCCATTTTAATTGAAAAATATGATGTTCCATCAGAATCCTGATTGAACAAAAATATTTTTATATTACAAAAATTATCTGGAATTTAGTAGGAATAAGGATTAAAATTATAATCGTAAGGTTTTACCTTTTTTTTCTTGGTGTTATATTCCTATTTTTGATGGCATAATTGGTAGATATATGTCTTTTTGTAATGGGTGGTTGAACTGTGCCACACTGAAATTTAATATGATAGCTAGGAAAGACTGTTACATTTTTTTCCCTCCTAAAAGTAGATAATAATAAATTATCAACTTAATTATGTATTAGGACATTAATCAAATGCTCACTTCCCTTTACACAATAAGATTTCATTTCAAGAACTGCCAACAAAATATTTTAATGAAGTAATATGAATTTGAGCTGGATTATAAAAACATTTAAGTAAATATTAGCAATTGGAAACTCTATCAGCATCTAGCTTTAGTGTGGTGCTCTGAATTATGACACTCTTAGCGTTGTCAAATACAAGGTTTATCTTTAATGTGTTGTTCTAAATAATATGATGCCCTCCCTAGTAGCCATCTAATTGTAGATGTCAGACTGTGATGGCCTAATATGATATATTCAAAAAAGCAAACAGGAAATGAAATAGGTTATTTCTCTTCACTCCTTTGCAGGTCCATTTGGTTTCCTGTAATTGGGACCAAATTTTCCATCTGCCTTGGTCTTCTGTAAATGATTTCAGAGCACTTAGAGCTAAAGCCATCATATTTGCCTGCTTTGAGTTTCTGCTACTATAACCCTTGATTAAATGTCAGGTTTTTGTTTTCATTGTTTTACCTTTTTTTTTCCTATTTACATTTTTGACAGCCTTTCCTCTCAATTGAATACTGTTATCACTTTATTTTAATCCTTTCCCAAGCTGCCTATATTAACACCCCTGTGTTTCAGAACTGGGATTCCTACCCTTTATTCACTAATTGGCTTTTTACCCCCAGCTTGCCTTGCCTCCTCTTTGTGCATGTTACCCTTCTCTCTCAACACAGCCTGTCCTGCACGCTCATGGTCCTGTCAGATCTTCTTACCTTATGTCCAGGGAACTTTACTTATATTTTCCCCTACACTCTCCCAAAAGTTTCTGTGAATATGACATTCATTATATCATTTTTTCTAAAATTAATAGCACATTTTCTTATTTTCAAGTAAGTTTTTTCAGAGATATTTGTTTTATGGAGTATCTTTTAAGTATACGCATTGTTTTCAACAGCTGTGAATATATATGTAATTAACAAACATTTATTTCATTTTATTCATTTCCATTTATATTTTTCCATTTGGTGAAGAAAGAATATGTGCTTATTATTTTTTCAATGAGTGCTTTTCTTTTTAAATATGAATGTAGTCAAAATATTGTTGTAAGGCATTAAAATTCATACTTTACTTTTTAGTGAGTTGGAGCATGTGGCAAAATCAAAATGCATGAAAATGAGCCAAGACAATATTCCTTATAAAGCTTATATAGATACAATGAGTAGTGAATTAGTTATTTTATTTGTAATATCTTCTTAATATATTCTATGTAATGGGAGCATATCTATGAATATAGGTCAAATTATAGAAGAATGTGTTAATATATACATGACTTAAATTCAACTACCACTAAAAATCTCAAATCAAAAAGTTTGAAACATATATTATTATCAATGGAAGCTTTGAAGTATATTATGTTTTTCTTCATCATGATCTTGTTTTTTCTCATGTGCACAGACTGAAATAGGCCTGTATTTTTATTATAACTTATAATTCAGATAGGTTAATTTCATTAATTGTCAATAATTTTCACATATTTGACTTGGTAGAAAAAATGTCACCAGCAGTTCACCAAAAAGAATTATCACAGGTATTCAAGACTAACAAGGATTTTGAAGGATTATGAACTATATCTACATAATTGTAAAATGATGGCTAAGGGGAAAGTATGAGGTATACTATGTAAGATGAAGGAGAAAGTGTCAGGATGAAGACTAGTTATCATACAATAAGTCAAGGAGTCTATGGATAAATTAACATACAAGCAGATAAAACAAGACCTCATCATGTGCATTTTATGTATTTCTATTCCGTAAGTTAGGGCTGTAGGGTGTTTCCATCAAGCCAACATGGAGAAGTCAAATTAGCACTGTTTTGTAGAAAGGAGCCAATAAAGAATTTTCTATAAGCCATCAAGCCTTACATTAGAATCACCTAACTGAAAATATAGTTTACCAAGATATTTAAGGAAAAATAAATATAAAGAAATAGAACAGACTTCTGAATGTCACTGTTACAAATAATGCTTCTCTGCTAATGGTACTTAAAAGTTTAAGTCTGACTAAAACCTATAGATCAGCAATAACTGCATAAATAAATTACATGTGATTTTTCTTTAATTTCATCAAAAATTCCCTAAAGTAAAGTATTTTTAAATTACACTGTAAATATTACCTTGTGAACTTGTTCTTCAAATGTATTTAGGAAGACTTCTACTTCATATTTGGAACATTTTTCTCTCCTGTTTTAGCTAAACACTTGGATTGGAAACTGCAAGGGCAGGGAAAACTTTTTTTTTTTTTTTTTTTTTTTTTTTTGCCACAAACAGAATTGTTTAGAGTTCAGTAGCCTATGCTGTCTGTGAGAAGACTTATCATGCATAGAAATAGAATTTTAGGGGCTGCCCGGGTAGCTCAGTCGGTTGAGCATCCGATTCTTGATTATGGTTCAGGTCATGATCTCACCCTTTGTGAGATTGAGCCCCATGTCAGACTTTGTGCTGACAGTTCGGAGCCTGCTTGGGCTTCTCTCTCCCCCTCTCTGCCCCTTCCCTGCTCATGCTCTCTCTCATTCACTCTCTCAAAATAAATAAACTTAAAAAAATAGAGTCTTAAATGGTTTACCAATAAATTAAGAAGCTTGGGCCTGGAAATTCCTGTTGGGTCTCTGAATCTCTGAGTGTTTCCCATTGTATCCAATCACTACTATCCAAAATAATAGTCACGTGTTACTACTGAGAACTGACATGTGGTTTGTCCAAAGTGAGATGTGCTAAAAATTAAAATAAAATATACATTGAATTTTGAAGACATAGTATAAAAAGAATGAAAAGTATCTCACAAATCAATTTTTATGAATTACTTTTTATATTAACTATATCTTGAAATATTTGAGATCTAGTGGACTAAATTAAATATATAATTAAAATTGCTGTCACTTTTTTCTTTTTTACTTGCTTTTTGTGGCTACTAGAGAGTTTAAAATTACATATCTCACTTGCATTATATATTTATTGGAAATTATGGTTCCAAATAATGCCAGATTTTTAAAAAATCATTTAGGTCAATATATTCTGGTTATCTCCCATTGATCAAACATTAATTTAAGCATTATTATATTATTCTCATGTATATTTTTGCACAGGTTCTGATTCATGTGTCTATAAATATTCTTTCTAAGGAATATTTCCTTAGATTTTAAGAGAGAACACAGAAACAGATGTAAATTAAAGCTACTTAGCATTATTGGTACCAAAGTATTGGTACTCCAAAGTTCAATTTAGTCATTCTTTTTAAGCCATTTACACAATCATTTTATTCTGGAGCTGTGAACAGTTAGAGAAATGAATATTCTTCTAGTTTGCTTCTCTTTTCTTTACCTTCTGAAAGTGAATGATAAATGCAGTGGTCAGAAGGATTTGACGAAAGGGGAGACAGGAGGAGATCATCCAGAGGGTCATTTAGTAGATTGGCAAGTGTGGATCATGAAGCCAGGGTGCTTGGGTGATGTAAGGAAACTTCTTAAAATGGTTGTTGGAAATAGAGGTAACTTCTCAAAGTCACAGAAGAGGAATCAAAGTTCCGTGGCCTCTCTTCTCTCTCCTGTCCACCTTTCTTATCGAAAAGATAACTTTTTTTTCAATATATGAAATTTATTGTCAAATTGGTTTCCATACAACACCCAGTGCTCATCCCAAAAGGTTCCCCCCTCAATACCCATCACCCACCCTCCCCTCCCTCCCACCCCCCATCAACCCCCCCAAAAAAGAAAAGATACCTTTGGTGTTCATGTTTTTGTTATGAACCTTCCTCCTTTGCATTGCTTTTAAGATAATTTATACTTTCTCTTTGATTTCCTTCTTGATCCCAGGACTAGTGAGAACTGGACTTTTAAATTATGTCTGTAAGATTTTTTTGGTCTCCAGCATATAACTGGATTTCGCTTTTAAACTCGATCAGATGTTTTTGTTGTTTAATGAGAAAATGTAACCTGGAATTTGGTGAAATGACTGATATATTTTGTACTTATTATTCATTTTGCATCTTCCTTCTTATACTTTTCCCTATTTGTGATACTTTTTAGAGTTATTTATTCTGTTTTGATCACTTGTTGATTCCTGAGAATTAGCATAATTTACTATTTCTGCTATCACAATAAAGCCTGGATTTCTCTTCACTACTGTTTGAAAAATAAGATACCAAATAATTCCCCCTGCCAAAATGCATAATTTCCTTCTTTGGTGTACATTTTAAACAATGTTTTAATCATGAATATTAATTAAAAAGTGGGGTATCACCCTCTCCTAAATTAAATTATTTTTTCTGGTACTAAGGGAAGTTTTACAAATCTGTTTGGTCAAAAGAGGGTTAAGAAACAGTAGCTGCTCTAATATATCCACAACTCTTTTGGTCTTTTTAATCTTCCAGTTTCTTTTACAAACAGGTACTTTTCTTCTATGTGATATGCAAATCTCCCAGCTCCTAAGAGCAACTGGATAGGGATATGTGTTTCATCTTAAAACAAAGACAAAGAAAAAAATAATAATATGATGAAGTTATTCAAAGGATTTCAGAAACAGGTGTTCTAAGTCTACACTAATTGGATTTCAGTTAATTATTCCTTTTACTTTAGGGAATATAAGTAAAAAATAAAAAAAAAATTACCTGAAAAACTTCTCTGACATGCTAATTGCTCTAATATTATCTATCTAACCTAGGCAAAAAAAAAAAAAAAAAAAAAAAAAGAAAGAAAGAAAGAAAGAAAAAAGCCACCTAATGTGACCAGAGTCTTAATTATCTTTTCATTTCCAGATTTTTAAGATAATATTTATAGGTCTTCCCATACATTACAAATTTTAATGTGCTATGGAATATTCTTTTTTTTCATCCTTATATAATTTTAATTTCCCTTTACCAATGCAAAGAAAATATTTTTATAATTTAAAGATTGGATTTCCTACTAACCTCTGGAAGACCAAAGTAAATCTCTCTTAGGCTTTAGGTCGAGGAGACTGCTGCTATTTGATTTTAGACAAATTGCTCATTCTCCCCTAATCTCATTTTCTCTTTGCAAACAGAAGAGTAATTGTTATACATTACTGTGGTCATTAGTATTCCTCAATATATAGGTTAAACAGGCTACTAAAGGGATGGGAGTCTTGTTTTGGAATAGGAGGTAAGTTCAGAATGTAAACTTGATGAGGACTTAGATTTTCCTGTTTTTGTTTCCCATTCTTTTTGCAGAGCATAGGACTATGCCTTGTGCATGCATAGCTAATATGCAATATTTTCTGGATGAATGAATGAATGAATGAATGAATGAAAGACATATGAAGGAAGTCATCATTGGATGACTAGATCAAGATACTAGGTTATCTGAAAGTAGATATTTGATACAGTGAACAAAACTACTCTGTATATTGAGTTCTAGCTTGATTTTTAGCTACAAAGCCAAATTAGATTAGTCTCATGGTAAAGAAATCCTCTATCAACCTGATTGGTTAAGGTGGGGAATTCAGTGGTTAAGTTCAATAACAACTCTCAGTTGATATTTAAGAGTGATCTATTAGTTTTGCTTCTCTGCAAATAAGTATGCTTGTGGAATGGACTAAGTGCTTCATAAACATTCACTGAATGAATAAATGGATATTTATCATATGATTTATCATATTTCTTGGCCTAAGTGGGACCCATATTTTATGTAACTTTTTCAGCTGGCTGAGTGCAGTGCGATGCTTGTTCTAGGGGGAGTTCTCACACACCCAGTGAAGGTGCATTTTTCTCGCCTCCTTCACTATTCTGTTTTAACTGTCTCTGCATTGACTTAAATCGTCAATTTAATTCTGGCCTTAGATTTTGATCGACACATACTTTGTCCAAAGGTCTGAATTCTTGAGAGATGCCATTACACCCAATTTTTAAGATATCAGGGACAAGATAAGCATAGCAACTCAAACATATTATATTGTTAGGAAATGTATGAAAAATATTTTATACTGCTTTGATTTCCTCTTTTGTGTCTTTAATAAAATATTTTTTTGTAAATTAATGTCTACATATGATGAAAGTAATTCAAATATTTCAAAGAATCAAAGTAAATAGTAAAAGTCAACTTCCCTAGGCCGCCTCCCACTCTCAGAAGCAATCATTCTTAGTTTTCAATTTTAATTTTTTTAATTTCTTTAATTTAATTATTTTAATGTTTATTTATTTTTGAGAGAGAGAGACGGACAGAGCATGAGAAGGGGAGGGGCAGAGAGAAAGGGAGACACAGAATCTGAAGCAGGCTCCAGGCTAAGAGCTGTCAGCACAGAGACTGACATGGGGCTCGAACCCATGAACCATGATCCATGACCTGAGCCGAAGTCGGACGCTCAACTGCCTGAGCTACCAAGGTGCCCCAATTTTTTAATTTTTAATTTTAAAGTTCATTTATTTATTTTGAGAGAGAGGGAGAGAATGAGAGAGATATGAGAAGGGGAGGGGCAGAGAGAAAGAGAGAGAGAATCCTAAGCAGGCTCTGTGCTCTCAGTGCATAGCCCAACACAGGGCTCTATCTCACAAACTGTAAGATCATGACCTGAGCCCAAATCAAGAGCCTGTCACTTAACTGACTGAGCCACCCAGGTGCTCCAGTTTTCATTTTAAAATTATTTTGGTGGTTAAACCATTTCATTTTAAATATTATCAATTTCTTGATTTATCATATATATGTTAGTATTTTTTTAATCCTTGTGGGAAATGAACAATTTAGCACATTAGTTTCCTCTTCTTCTACTTTAATAATTATTTTTTTAGTTACAGTTTTACAATATAGTTATATTAAAATTTACACATTGCCTAAGTTTGATCTCTAACTATAATTAAATCTTCCAATGTGACTATAAGTTGACTCTAAATATGATCCTCAATATAAATGACATTTCTAGATTTATGCTCATATACCTGTTATTCAATGTTAGATCAAAGGTTGAGTCTGGACCCATAAAGGAGGAAATGTCTGAAGAGAGTCAAAGGCATTAGACCTTTAAGTTATTTTAAATTTTCTGCAGTGCTTCTCGGTTATAGTTAACTGCAACCTTTTCATATATTTTTTGTCACCAGCTTTTCTAGCCTTCTCCTTTCTGTTTTGCTGGAAAACACCCTGGAATGTCATTTCATTAGAGATTGCCTAGGAGATATATTTTCTTGTTTATGCTAATCCGAAAATATTTTAGTTTTCTCTGACAGCTGATTGATAGATTGGTACAGGCATAGGATTATTGGATCAAAACAATTTTTTCTCATGACTTTGAAGACATTAATCTATTGTCTTCTAATGCAAGTTGTGGTTGTAAAAATATTGATAGCATTTTATTTTTATGTTTATTACATAACCTTTTTTTGTTCCTTGAAAGATTTTAGGTAACTTTTTTTAATCTTCAGAATATTGAAATTTAACCTCAATCTACCTAAGTGTGTACTCTCCACTGCCCGGACACTCTACTTGACACATATTAAATACTTTAATTCTGAAGACTTTTTTCTCTCTTAGTAAACTTTTCTTTATTTTTGATTCCTTGATTTTTCCTGTCCTCCATTGTCTCTGTCCTCTAGTCAGGAATTCCTTTCGTGTGTGTGTGTGTGTGTGTGTGTGTGTGTGTGTGTGTGTGTGCGTGTCCTGTTCTAATGGATATTACTTCCTGTTTTTGCCCTTGTTATGGAAGATTTCTTTCTTTTGTCTTTCATATTTCTGGCTTGTTTCCTGGTGTAATTGATGACATTATTTGGTTCATTCATTAAATTCTTTTTTGGTAATTATTCTTTTTAATTTTCTGAAACTTCTTTTTTTATAATTGGTTCTTTGCCTTCATAGTCTGCTCTTTATGTAAAGAATGGAAAATCCCTTTAACTTACTTTAATAATATGTATTAGACTTGAAATAAATTGCTTCTATTTCTTGAATTATTTTTTTCAATGTGAATGATACTGCATATTTGTCTTGGTCTTTTACACTCATGCTATTAGATTTTCTCTGGAATCAGATTCCAGGTCACATTCTGTCTTTGCTATAACATAACCAAGGACAAGTTACACAACCAATCTAAATCTCAATGTCTTATTTAAAAATGGGGGAGGGGCAGAACAAGGGTGATGTGAGTAATGTGATCATTTAGCATAGAATCATCACACAACCTATTACACATTTTTTAAAGACATCTTTTATTTTGTCAGTGACATCATTATATAATACCTTATTCTTCAAATTATAATTTATTGATGGGGCTAGTATAATCCTGCTATGAACTTGAATCTTTGGTTTCATATTCCTATTGATTATTCAGAGGTCAGTAAACTATTTCTGCAAATGAAAAGATAGTAAATACTTTCAGCTTTATGAGCCACATGTCTCTGGTAACTATTCGTCTTTGCTGTTATAGTACAAAAACGTAGACAATGCATAAACAGATGGATGTGGCTCTGTTCCAATAAAACTTTACTTAACCAAGAGCAGGCAATGGGCCAGATGTGACCAGCAAACCCTTGTTTGTCAATCCTTAGAGTATATCATGGAATACTCAACATGTTCTGTGGAATTACCACTGGGCTTGGAGTTGGGGGCATAGGTTTTTAAATTTTATTTGTTTGTTTGTTTGTTTGCTTGTTTCTTTATTTATGAGAGACAGAGAGATCCCAAGCAGGGGAGGAGCAAAGGGAGAGAGAGAGTGTCTCAATCAGGCTCCACGCACAGTGCAGAGCCCAAAGAGGGGCTTGATCCTACCACCCTGGGATCATGACCTGAGCTGAAATCAAGAGTCCAAGGCTCAATGGACTGAGCCATACCAGGCACCCACCCCAGGAGCATAGGTGTTAATTTTGTTTACACATGTAATCTGGAGTAATTTAACATCTCTAGGCTTCTTTTTCCTTAATACATAACATAAATGAAATATAATAAATTATTATTTAAGCTTTCATAGCTCTAAAATTCTATTCTGAAAATTAATAGAATCATTTAAATGTAACAATCTTAATGTTCTATGTAAAATGATGATATATAATATAATGCATTGTAATTGACATTTTTGAGAGACAGGACTAAGTCTAATGTTTGGTTTCAGCATATCTATTTAAATTAGTCTTTAATATTGCATTTGTTGTTGTTATTTCAGAAATAATTACATACTGCTACATATGAAACTATGCAATAAATAATGAAACATGTTTTAATGGGTCTTCTATTGTTTGAAAAATGAATTAAGAACATTTTCCTTCAGGTTGCTTTAATTAACTGAAATAAGCTTTAAAACAAGATGCCACTGGAACCTGTAAAATATTTATCACTAAGTACAAAAAAATATAAATTCCAAAGGAAGCTACAGTCCCAGTTTCAATGGTAATTGCAAATGTCTTATTTGGTTCATAAATGCAGCTTGTTTTTGAACAATTATTTAAGTCTGAATTTCAGCTCTTCTTTACATATTAATAATCAAAGGTAATATACATGCCTACCTACCATTTTTCCTGAAGCATCTTAGAATAGAAGAAAATAAACATCTTTATTTTGAAATTTGCAGGCAAATCTTGATTTTTTTGCTTGAAGTAGTATAATTATTTTGTTCCAAATATTTTTTACATGCTTACTTAAATCTGTAATAGTCTGTAATTGCCATGTATGTAACCCATTTGTTTTATTTATTTATTTATTCATTCAGTCATTTATTCAAGACATAGTTGTTAGTCATAATGAAGAGAAGTATTAAGATGCTGCCACTAATCTCTGGGAACAGAGGCTAGGTAAGAGTAAGGATAGTAAACAGGCAATATCAATATATTATACAGAATGCTATGATGCAGAGGCTGGTTAAGGATACATTAAAAGAAATTAGGAAATAATCCTGGTGACGTGACATGAGGTTGAGATGTAAAGAATGAATAAGGAAGGAGCTAGTTGAACATGAGTGGGATAGAGTGATGGGCACATGAAAACCAAATGAAATGGGCAAATCTGATACAAATTTGAGGATCTGTCTCATTGGACATATGGATATTTTTAGACTCAAGTCCAGAGATTTGGACATGAATTCTAACCATGAGGTGGTTAGGTGGAAAGAATATGTGCTTTGGAGGAGGACAGGTCTAATTTGAAACATGTTTTTACTCTGGCTCTGTGATTTGAACATATTTTTTAACCTTGATTTTCCATTTCTTCATTTGCAAGATGGAGCGAACAATATGTACTTTACAGGAATACTGTAAAGATTAAATGAGGTAACCACATATAGAAAATGCCTACCACGGAGTTCACGTTCAAGAAGTGTTAGTTACTTTTCTTCCTTTCCTGGGAATGGAGAACATTGAAGTGGTGTATAGGGGGAAAAAAAGAGAAAGGAAAGAAAGAAAGAAAGAAAGAAAGAAAGAAAGAGAGAGAGAGAGAGAGAGAAAGAAAGAAAGAAAGAAAGAAAGAAAGAAAGAAAGAAAGAAAGAAAGAAAGAAAGAAAGATGAACAAAATTGGACCACAGAGTACTCAGAGACGAGTGATGTAAGGAATTTTATAATTAGCTTCCCTTTTTTTCTCTTTCCCTCTTTTCCTTCTTCCTTCTCTGTTTCTCCTTTCTTTTCCATTCCTTACTACCTTAGTTATTATATCTTCTGTATGAGAAGCAGTTAGTTTCTTATTTCCAAGATTTCCCTAGAATACACAGGGAGATACTTCCAGGCTGTGATTCTGCAGCTCCCAATGAAGAGTAGACATGCCGCAGTTCTTAGTTTTGATTTAAAAAGGATCTCTAAGCAGAACATGGGGCTGCTACACTCGATTATCCAAGTGTAATACATTTCAAATAGGTTTTGAGCCCTTGCTTGTGAGGTGCTACTAGCAGCATCCACAAAGGACGGAAACGTAACCTTGGGCAAAGAGCTCCAAAGAGCTCCTCTGCATGGCTGTTATGTCTTTGCCATGGGACAGGCCCTGGCAAAGGTGAAGAGAACGGCAGTTTGGATTCTTCTGGGAGACAGAGGAAGTATCTCTTGAATAGCATTTAAATAGTAACAAATAGTATTTACTACCATTGTATGCTCTGCTGATTATGAAGCTATTGTTTCACAGCATCGACCCATTCTTCCATGCCAGCTTCATATGCATTCTTTTAAATTAAGTATTTTTGTAAATAATTAGATTAAGGGATATTATAGTGACTTGAAGAGTACAATTGCAATATTACTTACCTCTAAAAACTTCTGAAGATTTATATTGGAATCATTCTAAATATGCAAACTCAGTGTAAACTAAATGTTCACGTTGGGGTCCGTTAGCTTTTGTCCAATATGCAGCTTCGCGCATATATATATATATATATATATATATATATATATATATATATGTATAATTTTTTAAAACTAGAACTTCAAAGCCCAATTATATTTCCAAATCAAACATCTTCAGTATGAAATTCTAAATTGTGTTGTATTCATTGGTTAACCTTTCAGTTTTATATTTATCATAGTGTTATAATTACTCTGTAATTGATGATAGAGAAATTTCTTGTCTACTTTTACAAAGTGAGAATTATAAACTGCAACTTTATTAATCACATACTTTTGTCATGTTTTTAAACATGCTTATAATTTCCACTTTAAAAAATTTTCAATATATTGTTTGCCCTGAGTCCCCTAAGTATTTTAACTACTAGTTTTTTGTTTTGTTTTGTTTTTAATGCTCTGATGCTTTACAGACATACTTTTGCTTAAGACAAAAGCTACAAAATATGAATTGGAGGGCTCATTATTTCTGGTCTTTTCTATTGGTACAATTCGGAAAATAGTTACAAGTGAAAGAAAGCTCTTGTATTCTGTGAAATTAAAAAGCATTTTATTTTGTTGAAAAAGCAAGTTAAAGTAGTTTTAATGGTACATAACAATATACTTAATTTCTTGTAAGTATTTCCAGGATACTTTTTAGCCAATTCCTCAAAATAGTCATATTTATTTCAATAAAAGAAAGTGATCACATAGGGACAAGAGCTTTTGCTCAAAAAAAATTTGTATATTTCATACATTCCACTTGTGAAATATAGTAGGGAAAATATTTATGAGCACCATAAGATAGGAAGCTGAAACTGCAATCATTTCTAAATGAAAATTATGTGACAGTTCATCAGTATTTAATGCTAACATTGGATGATGTAGGCATGAAGAATTTAGCAGCTATGTATCATAACCCTGTGTGTGGTTAGTTCTCTGATATACTTTTTTTTAGTAGAACAGTGTTTTAATGGCAACATGAACCACAGCTTCAGTTTGAGATATTAAATAAATGAGGATGACAAAAGAGGATTTGTTTTTTGTTATTTGGTGTATATGTGCTGTTGTTGTTGTTTAGCAGATTCCTGTTAAAAGTAGCCTGCCACACCTCTCACGGGTTTAGTTTTTAATCCACACTCCCATAAGCTATGGCTGGGCTCCTGCACCAGATGCAGGTGTCCCCTTGTGCTGTCAGCCAGGAATGATTAATGAGGATTTGCCCCTACTGAAAGCAGTCTTTGGAGCATTGTTCAGGGCATCTGTGGAACTGTCGGGGGAGACAAGGACACAAGTGAACAACCAATTATTTGGCCATCACTGAGGCAGCATGAAAAAGACATCAAATTGGACAGAAAAGCAATGCCTTTGTTTGGGGATCAAATATTATTTTTTAAGTGTTAATATAATATAGGAATTTTACCTCATTTTAAAGAGTATTGGTAAAATCTAGACTTTTACCCCAAAATATTTTCCCTCTTTCCTTTGAAGCTAATTGAATTCTTTGTAAGTAGTATAAAAGAAATAAAACATCACCAATTGATTCCTAAGTGGTTGCCTATTGTATAAAGATACATCGTTTTGCTCGGCTAACACTGAAAACAAGGACTGAGTATGCAGTGGGTAGGAGGGTCCACCACACACAATTCCTAATTGCTGGTCAGAGGTGACAGAGACTGGGGTTTTACAAGTGATCAGAGGGACAGAGACATTGCACTGGAATGCTGAAGCATAAAATGAAAAGAAACATCCAAACCTGTGAAACATTTCCAAGTCGAGGTTCAGCATATGTGTGTTTCCTTTTCTCAGTGTAGGATACACACTTACTTAGGTCTTAGTAAGAAAAGATGTTCAGACTGCTACATTCTTCTACTAGGTCTGTGACTTAAATAAAAAGTGTAAAAGGCTAAAAACTGTTATATATTTTGAATACAATTCAAATGCGGATTAAGAAGTCCTTTCAGTAAAGTACTTTCTTTTATGCTCTGTCCTTTCAGGCCTGTTGTCTTTAGGGTATTAAGAATTAAAAGCTAAGCCCTAAAACCACTAAAATCTTCAAGGAGCAGATAATGATGTTTTAATATATAAAATGTAACAGTAACGGCTTGAACAAATGTGGCTCATGTAACAACAAAAAATACCTACTTAACATTTTTTTTTGGTGGGGGGGCAGGTTAACACCATTGTCTTTTTTTTTTTTTAAGAAAAAGACTTTAGTCACAGAATAATTAGAAATCACATCAAGATTAAAAGGAGTCAGCTGAGTATATATAAAACAAGTGTCTGAGAAGATATTGCTTTCGTAAGTGAATTCTGTGAGAATGCATTGCTTTATAGTTCTTAAACAATTTTTTCTGTCTCTGCAGTGGCCTAGCTGCTTACCGATTTATATTTGCTTGGTCAATTCTAAAATTACATAATTTTTCTGCACTTCTCAAGCCAACCAGAATTTTCCTTATTTTATTGTTCAAATATATAAGAGAAGGAATACATAATATTGCTCACATTCAAAAATTGGCCCGTTTAGATAACTGCATTTCTATATGAAAGTGGGCAAATGGGCTGTGCCCAAATCATGAGAATCATTTAAGGTTATTATGACTGGCAGCTTGGACTTAAAATAGGCCGAATAGAAAAATCCAAACCTAAGTGGACACTAATACTGCCTCCTTTCAATATCATGGAAACAGCAGTTTCAAATTATCTCCCATTTATTCCTCAATTAAAATTGGTTTTGTCAGAAAGATCTTGTAACTCAATTAATGTTTATTAATAACCCTATTTTTAAGTTTGTTAGCAGATTCCCTGGATTTGTGAATATGGGTCGGGTCTGTTGGCCAGTGATACAATGTCTATAAGTGAAGTATTTTTATGTAATTTTTCCCTGGCAAATTCTGATCCAAGCTTTGAAACTTTTGAGATCATTTTGTTAGAATTGACCCTTTTTCAGTATATAGACAGGTTTAGAAATTTAGCCTGATCTCTTTCTTCCTCTATTTTATTTTATTTTATTTTATTTTATTTTATTTTATTTTATATTTTATTTATTTTATTTTATTTTATTTTATTTTATTTTATTTTATTTTATTTTATTTTATTATTTTTAGTAACTCTTGTCAACGTTCCTTCATGCTATCTTGTTGTCTATAATTCAGTCATCAAAATAATTTTGAATGACTCTGAGGCAAGGCACATTCCCAGGGAAGACTACTTATTCTCTTGTTTGTGAGCCACTGATGATCTTTCAGTATGATGCTCCAAACTCTGGTCATTAAGAATAACATGTTGATCTAGACTGTTTATAATAAGTATATCATGGGCAAAGCTAATGCTATCACTGTGTCCTACTTCTTGCTTCTCTTTACCTATAATATTTAATCTTAGATTGGTGTGCTGATCTTATATTAGCTTATATTTTTTCTTCACATCATACTCAGTTTCTCTAGCAGCTCTCAATTTTCTAAGAGATAGTGAATTGTTTTTTGGCTATTTTCCCCAATTCCTTTTGGGTATTGATATTAAGCTATCATGAGTCAAGTTTTCCTGAATTATTTTTTCATGTTTAAAAAATAATAATTATAATTACTAAGACAGGTATTTGGTTATTAAATATCTCGTCTTGGAAGACTCGAGAACTTGTTCTGTGTAATTCTGAGCAAATTTCTAATTTTAACTCTTAGTAGAGATTTGGAAATCTGAGTTTGCAATATTGTTTAGGCCAGAAGAATCACTCAAAGAAACAGTGTTGTCAATATTTATCTTCTTAGATGAGGAACATTTATGGTTGCCAGATAGGATTTATGATGCTTAAATTTGAATTTCAGATAAGCAATGGATCATTTTTAGTATAAGTATATCCCAGATATTGCACAGGGGTGTACTTATCTTAAAAATTCATTCATTGTTTACCTGAAATTCAAATTTAACTAAATACCCTTTATTTTTATTAGCAAAATCAGGCTACTCATGGTAAAGCCAAATGTTATAAAGTAGGTGTCTATAACCTGTATAGCAATCTGGAGATCTGGTCTTTCAGGCTCTGCCCTAGCATTTCATATAACAGTGAGCCATTTTCCCCACCATTTCCACACTGTAACAAGCCTCCAAAGCCTTACTGAAATGTTGTGAAGATAGTTTTAACTTAAACAAATTTACCTTAAACACCCAGAATTTTTTGACAGCAAGTCAGATGTAAGTAAAAGGTGGTATAGTGATACCCTAAAGACCAATTAAAAGTCTTTTGAGATTGGAGAATTCAACCAACTTGAATTGAGAGAAACACAGACCCGCCATCTATAAGAGTATGAAATGATTTCCATCATTTATAATGAATTGAATAAGAAAGGAAATAAGTTTGCTCTTGACAGAAACTTAAACTTCCTTACAGACAGCAAAAGTTGAAAGGAAGATTTGAAGTTCAGAAAGGTTGGGCAGAGGAAGGGGACAGAGATTTGAATGAAAACTGCCTAATTCAAACTTCATATGCAAAACTCTAATTAGGTAAGAAACTTGTGACTTCAGCATTTACAACTGATGTCAGAGGAGTTGTCAGAATCCAGGTGCCTAGCTTGGCCTTAATTGCTTTTTCTTTTTTTTAATGCATCATTTTAAAATAATGTTTGATGATATAGTTGTTTAACTATAAACTCATATTGGGCTCTCATCATGTGGCACTTTTTAAATGATAAAGAGTAAGCAAAATTTAGTCTTAAATTCATTTCTCAGAAGTTTTTGGTAGCATATATATGTTTATTGGGACATTTGCCTAGCAGTTTTTTGGTTATTGTACTGAAGCTTAAGCTATGATATACAGTTGTGAGTATGCTAATTGCTGGAATGAGAAATATTTTATTTTAAGGCTTTAAACATAAACAAGGAACTGATCTATTGAGCATAGTTTAATAGATATCATTGAATTTTTTTCTTGTTTTAAAACATAAAACTACATGGGACAAACAATAAAATTTGTTTCTTTGTATGTTAATAGGGAACCTAGCCCTCCAAGAAATAGAAATGTTGGACTAATATTTTTGGTTCCCAAGTTTTATTTGCTTTAATTGTTACGTGTAATAGACACAAGAAGAATACATTAGAAGAACTTTGAACTCATTTTCATTTAAGATTATTTAACATACCTTTATTCAGGTGTTAGCACAAGTATAAAATGAGATGATTTTAAAAATTAATCACCATATATTTATTGATTCCTAACTGTGTTATATGCGAGGTACCATAATAGATGCTTTATAGGTTATTGAGATATGTTAGGCTATGTACTGTTTTAAAAAATATTTGCTATATGTATAAGTAAGTACAAAGAATAAATATAAAGAAGGTACTGGTGAACCCAAGTACACCAAAATTGACTGGCTTCATGGAGAAAATTATACCAATCAGATGAAAAATCTCTTACCTTCCTTAGAGTTCCATCTACACATTCAACTGCATTCTCCTTCTTATTTCCTCCCTCATTCCTTTACAGCTGACCAAATATGATCTGCCTGTGATCAGGGCCATTTCCCTGACCTGGATCTTGGATTCTTTCTCTGACTTCTCAGAGTTCTTGCTATAGTAATTATCCCTTCAAATTCCGGTACTTTCAGCCTTTCTTCAACAACTACCTGCCATGAGTACTCAAATATACTCACATCTCTGCAGTCTTAAAAAGAACAGTTTCCTGGACTCAGGCTACTCTCCAGCTATTGCCCTGTCTCTTCCTATTAAAGGCTACAAATTGTGGAAAAGGTGTCTATTTTTCACTTTGTACTTACTCCTCAGCTCATTATGTATTTGTCCAAGACCAATGGGAATCTCCTTTCACTCCAGTCACACAGGACTTCCTTAGGGGGTAATTGCAAGTGGATATTTTCAAATTTGTATTAGTTGACCTTGGACAGATTTAATTTTGTTAACCACATTCTTCTTAGCTTTGAGAATGCACACCTGCTCCCTCTTTCAGACTTCTTTTCCTTTATCCAGCCTTTAAATGTTGACATTCCTTAGGATTCTGACTTGCAAGCACTTCTCATTCTACATTCATCCTGGGAGTCTTTATTGACTCCTGAGTTTTGAAGACTATCTTTCAACTGAGGACTTGTATCAGTTTCTCCAACTCAGATGTCTCTGCTGAGCTCCATCCCTGAAAATTCAGTGTTTTCCAAACATCTTCATTTAATTATCTTTCAGGCATCTCAAACTCACCATGTGTGATATTTAATTTCTCTCCTGAATTACTTAAACAGCCTCTTAAACTGACACCTAGTCCACAACCTTGACACCCTCCAGTCTACTCTCCACACACCAGTAACAGTAATGAAATAGTAATCACACTATCACTTCTTTGATCTGCCCCACATGAAATCCATCACTGACTTCTGAACCCTGACGATAAAATCCACACTTGGTGTTTTCTCAGCTCCTGTAGTATTTGTTGCCTGTTCTTTGTAAACTTTATCCTTTGCTTCATCTCCCTCATATTCTGTATTCCACTATAACTATATGGAATATTTCCTTTTTCTGTTCCTCAGGTGCACTCTACTATTTTTTATTTACTTGGTTGTCATACTTGGAATTATCTCTGTCTAGAACATCCTTCTTTCCTTTTTGTCTCAGTCATTCTTTAGATTTCATTTCAGTTGAGATATTCCCTTCTCTTAAAAATCCTTTCCTGACTCCTGTGCCCAAGACTAGATGGGACATCCTAGCTTTATGTTCTCATAGCTACTTATATTTTCTCATCACAGCATTTGGAGGCACTATGCTATAACAGCTTTCTCATTGTCTATATTTCAAGTGTAACTCAGGGGGCACAACTTTTGAAGCATTAGGCACCTGACTGAAATTTTTCTAGAGACCAAAATTAATGTCAACTTGGTGTACTTAAGATAACATAATATTTTCTCTGAGTTTACTCTGTTGTATGATTTATTCATGCATTTATTTGTAAAATATTTATTTATAATAACATAAAGGTTGTTAAGAGGACAGACTCTGGGGTTAGGCTAGATTAGTTGGATTTAAATCCCAACCCTACCTGTATGACTTATCATCAGATTGCTTAAACTCAGTTTTTGTCTACCTCTTATCCACAAACCAGGAATAATAATAACAGTACCTACCTTATAAGAATGCTGAATTATATCAGGTATTAAATGTAAAGTGCTTAAGACAGTACCTGGCTCACAATAAGCACTCTGCAAGCATGCAGTATATACACTGCTAGCACTGTCTACAGTGGTCAAAATCATGTAGCATCTGTTGTCATTTAACGTATAGCTAGTTCCATGATACACATATTTAAGAAAGACACATGAAAGAAAAAAAAATATTACTTATCTCTCCCTCTCTGATGGTCTTTAACATGTTTCTTATCCTCACCCTACCCCCAGCCTATGATATCTGGGGTCTTTCAAAGCACCACAGTAGAATTTTATAGTTTCACTGGGAATTAATTTGATACACACAATCCATTTACCTCCAGCGTTGTTGGATGTCCTTAGCAGTAACTTCATAGACTCTCTTTAGGAAGAAGACCTCCTTTAGGGAAACACCTTCCCTGGAAACAATAAGTTAATCTACCAAGTTTTTCTTCAGCCCAGAGCCACTGGCAATCTATACTGTACTTTTCTGCAAATTATAATAAAATGCTCTCTCTCTAGCTGGAAGAATTAGAAAAAAACTTTCCCTTCTGAGTAAGGAGCAGCCTCCTAGGCGAACAGACTGAGGAGCATATCGAGAAAAACGTATGTCCAGGGAGAACACAGAGCAGCTTCAGAGGACAAGACTGTGAGAATAACGAGCTGGATTTCATTTCTACTATTCCCTCTTAATAGGATGCTGTTGTTCAGAGCACAAAATTCTCATCAAACGCAGGAGCCCTGCTTCATGCTGTGGTCCCGTTTGCTTCCTAGACTTCATGTGACCTAGACTTCTCTTTGGCTGCCCAGGGTCAACTTCCTAAGCAGTTTTTCATGCTTTGGCTATTTTCTCAGGTTCCTCCAATACCTTTCTATATCTCATGTCTTCAGAGCTCTACCCTATGCTTTCTAAGGTGGCAGCCTTAGTCCACTCTGCTCTGCAGAGCAACAGAGTTAGATATTTAAAAAAAAAAAGAGTCTCAAGGTCATTTTACATTAGCCTGAGGAAGTAATAACTGTTAGATATTTAAGGCATTTTGAAGGCTTTTTGTTGGTTCGCATTGTTGATATCATCCAGGATGAACTGACAGTGCCAAGTCTCAGCTGAAGCGTCCAAATTTCTCTGATGAGTCTTCCTTGAAGCTCTCATGCTGAGTGGAGGAAGATAGACTTGGCATATCAATATTGATGATTAAACACCTGAAAATAATAGGGAGTAGAATTAATAAATATGTATTTCGTACATTGCATATGTCAGACCTGGAAAATAATAGTAAATAGTTCTTTAAAAATCTATTCATTTATCATTTATAAAAAACTTTTTATGCTTTCTCTTCCTTAATATTCAAAGTAATCCCATGGGAGAGGCAAATCAGACATTATTGTATAATGCACAGATACTTTTTAAACATCTACATTGGTCCATTAAGTAGAAAATATGAGATACCCTGTCGCCAAACACTGAATCTCCAGGGAGGAAGAAATTAATTCTAATAGAATTTTAGTAATATGTTTATTTTTATTCACCAGAAATTACTTTCCTAAAATCTGAATAGATGTGCAAAAGACAAGAAAAATTTTCATTTGGGCATTCCAAAGAAACATATAAATTTAAAACAAAAATAATTGAGATATGGTAGTATTTCACTTTAAAGCATTAATTTGGCCCAGTGTTGTCTGGTTATGAATCTGAGCTCATAAGGGATATGAACACAGAACAGTCTAAATAAAACTAAATAAAGCAAAAGATGCTTTGTTATTTTGTTAGTAGCAACTATTAATGATTTGAAGGCCTCAATTTTGCTAAAAAAATAATAATACCTGTTATTTTGGTTTCAAATGAGCATTAGTACCTTACAAAAGACGAGATATAACTCTACTGCGAGAGGTAATTGCAATTAATGACTATGTAAGAATTTTTATTGTATACTCTTTGGAGGATGATATCTCAGTAATGGTTCAATATATGCTGAAAGTTGGTGGGCATTCTCAGCCTGGTAGGTATTTATACAAATTTTAAAATATTATACCAGTACAGTTCAGCAGGTCTTAAGTTCCAGGTATACATAAAAAATGGAAGCTAAGTAACTTAAGGACATTCTTATAAGGCAGCAACCTCTAATTTTATTTCAAATAATTCATATTAATTGTTCTTCTTCTGCTTTTCTTCGTTCGTTAAAAGGTGAAAATAGTAGTGAAGTAATTAATGGGTGTCCCTGAATATATTCAGAGAATACATCTTTGAACTGGGTTGTTGTGAAAACTTTTTTTTCTAACATGATAATTGCAAACCATACTATTGAGTACGAAGTAGTTGCATAGTGAATATAAAACCTTGTTCAAGTTATTCACGGGCGCCTGGGTGGCTCAGTTAAGCTTCCAACTCTTGTTCCAACTCAGGTCATGATCTGACAGTTTGTGAGATGGAGCCCTGCATCAGGCTGTGTACTGACACTGTGGAGCCTGCTTGGGATTCTCTCTCTCTCTCTCTCTCTCTCTCTCTCTCTCTCTCTCTCTCTCTCTCCCTTTCTGCCCCTGCCCTGCTTGTATGCATGCTGTGTCTGTCTCTCAAAATAAATAAATAAACTTAAAAAAAATACTCACATTATTCAATATTCCAGGACCCTGAAAGTTATGGAAGTATTCAGAATGTTCTCTCACTTTTGTGTTTCACTATAAATTTAGGAAAACATTTTCTCAAATGTTGGTAGTTGAGAATTCCTAGAATACAAGGTAACAATCATACATTCTGAAAAACTTTGGACATTGTTTTTGTCTGTGATCTCTCATGTTCCTCATTGTGCTATTGCCATATCATGAATTCCTTGATCTAGAAGCAAACATGTTTTAGAAAAAAAAGTATAGATTATGGACAAATTCAGTGAGTGTCCTATTAGTCTTTTTGATTATATTTATAGCTGAATTTTCCCTTAGAACTTTTACCCTTGTGTAAGACATTTATCTAAAGAATCTTCTGAACTCTGTTGAAATTTTGAGGAATATTCTTGGTAACCTTGGAGAATCTGAGTTCTAAGCTTTGAAACAGGTCACACTGTCTCAGAGTCAGACTTAGAAGACAGTGACTCCTGAGAGGGAGACCCAGCATTTTACTGCTTACTGCTTCTTAGCCTTGTGTCCTCCAGGAGGAGTTCTGATACCATGGATAGTCATCATAGCTCATGGGTCCAAGCCTTCCTACTGAAAGGAATTCTCATTATTTCAAGGGCTTTTTAATCAGTAAACAGTAGAAGACAATTACTGTATAGATCGGTTTAATTAGTTTATTTGATGCCCAGAGCATATAAATTTGCAACCAGGTTGTTTCTGCTAGCTATAGAATCATAAATTAATGGCAGTTTTCTGGATGGAAAAGATGATGCTTTGTGCATGCTAACCTCTTAGTATAAGTCTAATGGATTAGGAAGAGGATTGGCATCCATGGAGCCTTTTACTAAAACAAGACTTTCACATCTGGATGTTTTTTGGTCATCATCAACTATAATTTATCCCCCCCCCCCATTTTTAAAAGCACATTTCTAGTTTTCCATTAACTGACCTGACTGAGGATATTGAGACATAGAACTACCTAAAATCTGTATATTTGTGTATTGAATACAAATTTCATTTCTTCTCTATGCTGTCTTTATAACTTATAAAACATTCTATATCAAATTAAAAACAACCTCTGAGGGACAGAGGACCTTGAATTTAAAAATGTGTTTCCATATTTTTAGAAGGCATATTTAATAGCTCTAAATTATGTTTCCAACTTGTTGATCTTCTATGACACCTCACTTTTCTAGTCATCCCTACTTTTTACTTCCTCCTTCAGTCATGAAACAAAAAAAACCCCACACATTTTCTCTTTCAGAAATGCTGTTCTTCCACAAATGCAAATTAGTTTGAGATAACACAAACAAAAAAGAAACAGGAGGAAACAAAGAAAGTGAATCTTTAGAGCCTTTGACTGGTAGCTTGAGCATTGTTCACAGTAGACATAGTCACTTTCTTCCCACCATGATTTCTAGAAGTTGTGACAAGAGCCATCCACGTTCTTTTGTGTGTGACTAGTGGCACATTTGTGAGATGACCAGCAGGGGTTAGGGCTATGACTAGGAGCAGTTTTCTTTTTGTGAAGTTAATGGGCACATATGGGGATTGAACAAGCTTTAACATTCTTTTGGGTTCCTTCCTTTTTGCCTGGCCATGGATTTGAAAAATTGTCCTTGTGATTGGAGTCAGTTATTTTTTTCTTTAGCGTTTGTCTCTTTTACATAACACATTGCCATTTATAGAAGACACCAGGCGTGAGTTAACTTTGGTAGAAGATGAGATTAGACGATGAAGTCTTTGCTGATATTTTGAAATTTTATTTTTTTTCCTTCTTACCTCCCACACCATCCCTAACTTCCCAATAATTATATATGGTGTCCCTAATTATCTGATTGATGTCAGCTAATGTGAAAATAGTTTGTATGGGATCATAATTTGTTTACAATAGAAAATAAGGTAATTAACTCAATTCTTCAGGTTCAATACTGAGATAAAAGGCATACTAGAATTCTGAATGGTACCTGGTAAACATCTCTGAAGATTCTGTTTCCACAGATCTGCTTTTTCTTTCTGACTTTTGGTGTCAATGAAAAATGAAGAGCTTTTACTTAGTGCAATAGTTTTAATCATTTAGAACAATAAATAATAGTGTCAAAGAAATGGAAAAACAATTTTCACAATGTTAATAGGGGTTAATAGGGGTTCCTTCACCCTCAAATTTGAACAAGACAGTTATCTGTCTTATTTATTATTATTATTATTATTATTATTATTATTATTATTATTTTTAACTACTTACACACAATCTAATGTCTGGCTTGGATCAACTTTTACTGTATTGATACCAGTGTTTGCAAAAGCCACATTTAGGCCTTCTTTGAAATTGAAAATGAAGGAAAACTGCACTGTGTTAATATGTAAGATGATTGAATTTAGCTGATATTATTTCATATTGGAAGCAAACGTAAACCTCATTATAAAACAGGGCACCCATCTTCTTGTGCTGATTGGTTTGCAAATGATCTATTTTATCAGTGTCAGAAGACCTGCCTACCTACCCTACCCCCCACTACCTTTAAAATTTTTTGATTATTTATCTGTGAATCTTAGGACTAATTGGCGTCTTACCATGCAACGCTATACATTGTCCCCCAAACTTTAAATGCATCATCTCATTAGTTCCCATAAAGACACCATGAATGTTTTTCCCATTTTACAGATGGGAATACCAATTTTAGAATGATTGATGCTAAGGTTAACTTACATAAGGCTATGTAGATAGTAAATAGAAGACTCTGTCTCTCTAACTCTAAAACCCCTTTGCTTATCTGCTCTGTGTTGTTGCTTATCTTTGTTTCTTAAGATTTTTAAAATCGTGTTTTACTTTTTTCCCCTTATAATAATATTATGGACTTCTTAGGATTGTGGTAGAACACTGGATAGATAGGTATTTTTGATTATCCATTTATTTATATGTAAAATGAAAGAGCTGAATTTGATTATTTTTACATATCTACTAGTCTCTAAATTGATAACTGTCAAGAAATAGAGAATTTCAGCCAAGCAAGAGTTTCTCTGTGAGAGGCGTGGTAACATTTGTGGGGTCTGGAAGGGGAGTTAGATAACAGGGGCAAGGAAAACAGCTCAGCAGGCAAACAAACAATAGGAGGACTGAAAAAAGGTGGCAGTTCTACATAAAATCAAGGAATTAGGAAGCTTTCTACTTTAAGACATTGGTAAACATTTAATGGAGTATATTTTCTCATTATTGTCATTATAACAAAAAATAAAATCCGGAGTCCTTTAATAGGCATTCGGGATGCAGTGCCTCCTGACACAGAGTTAATAGCTTGTGGTGAGAGACTGGCTGCCATGATCATGTGTGGTTCGTGGAACCAGGAGTATGTTTGGTTTAGTCACTTTCTAAATTAAATCTGTCTGTCCTGGATACTAGAAAGTAGGTAATCATTGATAATCCATTATTATGGCATTCAAATGATATTCCAGGAAGAGACAGTTATTTAATTTTTTTTAATAAATAACAACAAACAACATAGTAGAAAATATTATCTTTAGGTAACAAAAGGGATGGCTTTGTACCTTGGATGTGTGTAGTAGGGCCATTATCATTGTAGGAATGTGCTGAGAGAAGCTATTGGCATGCTAAAAATACACTACTTTAATAATAATCCATGCATAAAGGACCATGAGAGAAGATATGGCAGAGACCTAATGAATGCTGGATCTTCTCCATACTTACCATTTCTACAAAAAAAATTAAATTAAAATATTAAATTACAATGTTTAAAAAAGCAAAATCTGTAATATCAAGATGAACTTGAATCCTATAAATGTGAATTTTTTATTTAAAATATGTTTTATTTTATTTATATTCAAAACAGATGCATGATTGTAAATACAGGGTGGTTGTAATATTCTAAGCACATATTTTAGGGACTTCCTCCCTTTTCCAAATCTCGCTCAAGTGGAACATACACTCATTTCTGTAACAAAAATTCTTTCTACTCTATTGGCAAAATGAATAGCATCAACTCAAAATATTTAAAAATTTAGTCACATCCACATCCTGCAGCCTATAAGGAGCTTTCACGCTTTTGGGCTCGCTTTAGATCTTTAATACCCTTTCCTTTTGTGTCAAGGAGCTCACGAGGCGTAAAGAAGCACTGATAAACCCACTTAGATCCCTTCCTGGGCCGTCACCTCTCGCTGCCAAGCGGCTTTAGGTGGTAACTGATCTGTGACAGGCTGCCAGTCAAACAGAGCATTTCTGAAAGCTGACACAAAAGACTGAACGCTGGAGAATGGATAGGAAAAATAAGAAAAGGACCCAAACTGTATCAGTGCCCCCCACTCCATCTCGGTCTGTTCCTCTTCGCTACCGCCCCCACCCTCTGGCCCACCCCTATCCTCCCTAACCTTTTTTGGTTGGTTTTTCTCTTTTCTTTTCTTATTCTCTTCCCTCCCAACTGCCCGCCTCCTCCCTCCCAGTCCCCTTTCCCAGAGCACAGCCTTTCCCCCCTGCTCTCTCTGGCTCCGCTCTCTCTCAGTCAGGTTCATGGCAGGGCCAGCTAGAGTGGAGAGATAGAGATCAGCAGCCCTTCCAAGCAGGGACTGCCCCAGTGCACTGCTGATAATAGAGGCAGAAGTGAGAGTGACAGTCAGATGGAAACTGACACAGGCCTTCTGTCAATGCCGCAGCTGCCCGTGGGACTGAGGAGGGAAGGGGGGGGGGGGGTGGGAGTTGAGCTGAAATGTCAGTGCTGATAACTGCACCAGCTCGCTATTTTTCTGTGTAGGTGTCGTGCTATTCCACATGTGAGGCAAGGTTTTTTCCAACTCTGTAGCACTTACTGTTTCTTCTTTGCTGGTGTGAGTGTGTGAGCAGGAGCAGCTTACTCGGTGACATCCTCACTTAATTTCTTCTGGTGCTGTGGAGCCCAGGTGCTGTGATTATGTTTGACAGTTTTTGTTCTCACAGCCTTTTGCGCGTTTTAAAGATTGATAAATCTTGTCATATGAGAACTCTGAGTGATGCCGAATATTGCACATTCTTATAGCTGTAGATAATTTCAGGTTTTCCCTACATTAAAATAAGGCTAGGAAATATTTACTGAGTACTATGGGCAGTGACTCCTTTTCATGCCCAGGAGTGGTATAAGCTGAAAATGTCCCAAGCAGTTGGCTTTTGATCTTGACTTTGGGTGTTCTCTGGAGAAAGCTTAAGGGGAGCTCTTCTTGGATAATTATAATCTTAACTTCAAGGAGGCATGGTGATACCATTGTTTATCAATAGATCCACATTTCTATTTCTGAAGGCAAACAATTTTCATATAAATCTGCCAAAATTACACACACAGAGCATATATAATAACAGTTACTGATGGTGACTATGGTCTTACTTGTATAACTGTGATAAAATCCATTAAGCCACCTGAGTCCTGCTGAATCTCTACCTGACATTTCTGACACTTTAGCATCTCTAAAAGGCTGTAGAAGCTTGAAGTTTGGAGGCTTTCTGTATCCCAGAAATCAGAATCACCTGAGATTTTAGCTGAGTCCATTATAAATCAACTCTGCTTTTCCTTCTGAGAAAGTTATTGGCCAGGATCCCTTCTCTTGGTTATAAGGACAAATCAAAGACCTATACGAAAGGAAGTGGGTACAGAAGAACTTTAACTTCTCTCTCCTTGTGTATGCAAATGAAAGTGTGTGATAACAAATATGTTTGGTGATATAAAGATTATGAACCTGACAATCACATCTCTCTAAGATGTTGCATTACAAAAACATTCTCCCCCCGCCCCCCACAACACACACACACACAGGAAGAGGGAGGGTAGAAGCAAGGGGGAGAGAAAAATATCTCATGGGAGAATATTGATTATTTTTAGTGGATTGATTTAGCTTCTTAATTTAGTTTTATGTCTTTTTCGTTTTAAGTAGCTCTTTTAGGTATACGTTTTGTTCAAGTTACAAAGCACCAAGAAGAGCTGGAAACACGTTGGAATTTTGTGAATTTAGGAAAAGAAAGATAAAATTATGGTTAGGAGAAATATATACATTTATACTTTTTGTTTATTAGTATTTTATTTTGAGATCATCTGTCAGAAATCATTAAGTCTCTATGTACATGGTGCTATGCAACTATTATGCATTTAGGGGCAAGAAAAGCAAGCCCTGTCTGTTAAGGGGCTTTCCTTAAGACATATAAGGTTAACAACATTCTATGTACAAGACACAAAGACATTGGACAGGCATGGGCCAGGTGGATAAAGAAGCAAACACATGAAAATACCATTTTATGCCAATGAATCATTGTAAAAAAGTAGAAGCACAGTTAGAATCATCATGGAAGTGTCGTGTTTAAAGAGAGACTGGAAATGGGAAGGCTTTATGGACAGGGTGAGATTTTGGGAATTGGATAAAATAAGGGGCAAAAGAGGAATTATGGAACAGTTCTTCCTACTTACAATAAATGTGAGCATTTCTCAAGGATCTTTTTCCAATCTTTGCCTCTAGCCTTTATACTTACTTTCTTGAAATAAAGATGGCTCCTCTGGCAGAGAGGTCAGAGTAGAAATTACAGCTATTCAGCCATCAGAAACCAACATTTATTGATTCATATTATACGTGAATACTGCTGTAGATATTAAATTCATAGCCTCTTTCAATCTTCATAATAACTCTGTGAGCTAAGTATTATTTACCTTATTTCATAGGAGAGAGAGATGTGAAATACTTGGCTCAACAATATGTAGATAAGAAGGTAGAACAGTCCTTCAACTCAGGCCATCATGTCACAAGCCATGACACATCCATACTCTCCCAACCTCCATGAGACCCATGTGAGGTCTAATAACAGCATTTATGATTATCTAAATGGCCTACAGAGCAATTTAAGTTTTTTTTTAATTTAATTTTTTTAACATTTATTTATTTTCAAGAGACAGAGTACAAGTGGGGGAGGGGCAGAGAGAGAGGGAGACACAGAATCTGAAGCAAGCTCCAGGATCTGAGCTGTCAGTGCAGAGCCTGACACGGGGCTTGGACCCACCAACCTTGAGATCATGATCTGAGCTGAAGTCGGACGCTTAACCAACTGAGCCACCCAGGCACCCCAAAGCAATTTAAGTTTTAATTGAAGAAGCAACCCTTGCCCCTAAGCTTCTTTCAGTTCTCAGTAAGACTCTCCATATTCTTTTGAACAGTGATTCTCAAATGGAAGCAAACATCTGGAATTAGCTAAAAGAATCAACTAGAAGCTTTGTTGAACAGAGATTCCTGGGCTCCATCCAACATTCTTGATTCAGTAAGTCTGGGTAGGCTTAAGAATTTGCATTTTTTTATTTTTTTTATAATTTTTTTTTCAACGTTTATTTATTTTTGGGACAGAGAGAGACAGAGCATGAACGGGGGAGGGGCAGAGAGAGAGGGAGACACAGAATCGGAAACAGGCTCCAGGCTCTGAGCCATCAGCCCAGAGCCCGACGCAGGACTCGAACTCACGGACCGCGAGATCATGACCTGGCTGAAGTCGGACGCTTAACCGACTGCGCCACCCAGGCGCCCCAAGAATTTGCATTTTAAACTAGTTATAGGTTATACTGATATTGCCAATTTGAGGCTATAAGTCGTGAAAAAATGGAGGTGTTAGTATGTTTCCAAGATTTGGGGCTGAGCAATTAAAAGAATGAAATTGACATTGACTGTTACGGGAAAGACACAAGTGAAGCATTTTTAGTTTCAGAAATAATGAACTTGAGCTATCTATTTGATATCCAGCTAGAAGAACCAGGCGGACAGCTGGATTTATATAGCCAAGCTGGAGATATAAACTTACGAGTTGTTGTAGTATAGATAATATTTATGGCATCAAATTGGATGAGATCACTAATTTAGTATGGAAAGAACAGAAGAAAACCAAGGACTGAGCTCTGGTCATGCCAGGTTTGGGATGAAGAGCAGAATGAGTATAGAATGCTGAGAGAGAAGAAACACTAAAGTCGGAGAGAGCCAACACAGTTCAGTGTCCCAGAAGGCAGGTGAACTGATTTCTTTTTTAAAAGGATTACCCTGGGAGGCACCTGGGCAACTCAGTTGGTTAAATGTCTGACTTTGGCTCAGGTCATGATGTCATGGCTTGTGAGTTCAAGCCCCACATCAGGCTCTGTGCTGACAGATCCTGTCTCTCTCTCTCTCTCTCTCTCTCTCTCTCTCTCTCTCTCTCTCTCTCTCTCTGCCCTTCCCCCATTCATGCTCTGTCTCTGTCTCTAAAAATAAATGAACATTAAGAAAAATAAAAAAATAAATAAAAGGATTACCCTGGGCCTCTGTATTAAGAATAGACTTTAGTTGGCCATGGTGGAAACAGGAAAACCAGTTAAGTGAATATTCTAATAATCTTAGATGGGAAATATTTATGTTTTGGTTCAGAATGGTAGCAGTAGAAATAGTTAAAGGTTTCGTATGACATAATTTGAACGGAACTGCCGAGGTTTGCAGCAGGATTGCTTATGTAATATGAGAGATGGAAGTGACAAGTTCTTTTGGTTACAACAACTGAAAATATGAGTTATCATTTACTGAGATGAAGGAAATATGAAGTAAGAACAAGTTTTGTTGAAAACATGATGATTTAGTTTTATTATATCTTATAGTTGTGATTTATATTAGATAGATATCCAAGTAAAGTTGTCCATGTTGTTGCAGGATATCCTCCTTTTTAATGGCTGAATAATATTCCTCTGTGTGTGTGTGTGTGTGTGTGTGTGTGTGTGTGTGTGTATGCACCACATTTACTTATCCACTCATCTGCTAATGGACAGTTGGGTTGTTTTCACATCTTGGCTATTATAAATACTGATACTATGAACCTGGGGATAGGGATGCAGAATCTCTTTGATGTCTTGTTTTCCTTTCCTTTGGATATATTCCCAGAAGTGAAATTGCTGGATCATAAGGCAATTCTATTTTTAATTTACTGAGTAAACTCCATACGGTTTTCCGTAGTTGTTTCCATGTGCAGTCCCACCAACAGTGCACAAGGGTATACTTTTCTCCATATTCTTGTCAATATTTGTTATCTATTGTCTTTTTTTGGTGTTAGCTCTTCTAACAGGCATGAGGTCTATGTCATTGTTTTGATTTGCATGTCCCTTTTGATTAGTGATGTTGAGCACCTTTTCATATACTGTTGGCCATTCATTTATCTTCTTTTGGAAAAATTTCTATTCAGGAACTGTGCCATTTTTAATTCAATGATTATGATGATGATGATTACTTTTGCTATAGAGTTATATGAATTCTTCATATATTTTGGATATTAACCCCTTATCAGATATGTGGTTTGCAATTTTTTTCCTTTTCTCATGTTTTATGTTCATTTTGTTGATTATTTCTTTTACTGTGCAGAAGACTTTTAGTTCAATGTAGTCCCACTTGTCTATTGTTTTTTTTTTTTTTTTTTTGCTGCTTGTGTTTTAGGTTGTCAGATCCCAAAAAATCATTGCTAAGACTTATGTCAAAGAGCTTTTCAGATTTCCAGTCTTACATTTAAGACTTTAGTCCATTTTGAGTTAATTTTTGTGAGTAGTATGAGATAGGGGTCTAGTTTCATTCTTTTACATATGAATATCCAATTTTCCCCATATCATTTGTTGAAGAAACAGTGTGTGTGTGTGTGTGTGTGTGTGTGTGTGTGTGTGTGTGTGTGTATTCTTGGATCCATTGAGTATTCTTGGCTCCCCTGTAAAATATTAGTTGACCACATTTTTTTGTCTGTTTTTAGAGAAAGGGGAAATAACATATTTTTGTGCTGAGGGGAATAAACCAAAAGAAAAAAAATGATGGTGGAGAAGAAAGAGGAGAATTTCTGGAATAATATCCTTGAGAAGGTAAGAAGGATGGGATCTAATGCATAGATGAAAGTGTTAGAATTAAGTAGGATCAAAAACAGTTTAGCCATAAAAGGAGGGAAGGCAGAATATATGTACTTGGTTGCAAATGAATGGGTTGATTTGGTAGTGAGAGCCTATGGAAGGTTTCTGATTGTTTTTATTATCAGAGAAATAGGCCATCTTCTGAGGGTAAGGGTAGGGAATGTATTGGAAATAGATAATATGACCAAGCCGAAGAAAAATCCTATGTAAAAAAGACTTGCCCTTTTAAGTAAAATAGACCAATTGAGCTAATAATATTTAGGCTGAACTAAGGAGCAAATAAGCCACTCTCCCTCTCCATTGCAATACCCATCACACAGCTCTCTTCTGATGAACCCTGTAAACAGCGAGGGTCAGGAACTGAGGTAGACTGAAGACACCTTTTTCAGAGCACAGCTGCTACAGTGGATCTTACAGATATATATTCTTCTTAGATAATGACCTGTGTCCCTACTCTGTTCTAGCTTTCCCTGGATAGGAAAATAAGAGTCCCTGGAAGCTGGACTATGGTCCAGGAGTTACTATTCATACTGCATTAATTATAAGCCATATCCAACTCAAGGGTATAAATGTATGTTATAGGAGCATTCTGCTATAGGGCCAAGTATAAGATATTTGGGAATGATCAGTTGGTTGCTCTCCCAATATTTTGAGTTTTTGGTTTACAACATGCAAGTACACTTTTTTTTCCTTTATTGTGCTTGGTAAACAGTGTGGTTATTAGAGTCAAACCGCATGAGTGGTCTTAGGAGAATTGGTATAGACCATGTGTAAATTAATCAAGTTAAGCTAAAAGCTACTCTGTGGTAGATAAAATGTTTATGAATAACCTGAGAGGAATCAAGGAATTAAGTGCAGTAAGAATCATGGTTCATAGAGAGATGAGAACCATGATATTTTTTTTTGTTTATTTACTTTTGAGAGAAAAAGAGAGAGAGAGCACAAACAGGGGAGGGGCAGGGAGGGAGAGAGAGAGAGAAAGAGAGACATACAATCTGAAGCAGGCTCTAGGCTCTGAGCTGGCAGCACAGAGCCCATCGTGGGGCTCAAACTCACGAACCACAGATCATGACCTGAGCCAAAGTCGGACACTTCACTGACTGAGCCACCCAGGCGCCCCAAGGGAATCATGATATTCTTAAACCTAGAATGACTAAATCAATTGAGGAGAGCCCAGCAACTGTTAGTGTATCTTGTCTGAAAGATCAGGGCACTTGGTCACTTAACTGTGGCATGTAAGGGGATCTTTAATATTAGATTATGAATGAAATACTATGAATTCATCCCTATCCAATATTTTATAACATGCAAATCTTATTGTAATTTTAGAATTAATGGATTAATTAAATCTCATATAACACCAGGGGCCAGTTTCATAGCATGAATGTAAATCTAGGATATAGAAAACTAGAAAGAATTGGTCCACCTCTGGGCTTGTTTTTCACAGTTGAATTATTGATTTGGTCAAGGTTCTCCCAAGTCTCAGCTATGAAACAATGATTTACACATAATAGATGTTCAATAAACATGAATGATTGATTGTTTATGATTTAAATCATACACAGTTGCTGTTTATAAACTCGTGCTTCCCAGCTACACAGATTTTTTGCTTATTGGCTTTGCGCAGGCATGTTTTCTTGTCTTTCTTTTTTTTCTAAATAAGTAACCTAAAGGTAATTACAATTATTGCTACAGAATTGGGAGTGGGATTCTTAGATTTCATGAGAGCAACATCAGTATACAGTATAATTTTATATTGGATTCTATCATTAATTGAACTGTATATTTAACTGTGGTATTTGTGATTTCACATTTGTTTGTGGAATAAAAGTACAATATGATCTTGAACAATTAAAAAAATATTTGATCTTTTTGAGTCTGATATTTTAGAAACAATATCCCATCATACTACTATCAAATGTAAAAAAAAAAAAATCAGAGTTAATCAGTCTTTCACACAGCTTAGTTCTCAGTGTTTGAGATATTTCTATTTCTCCATGAAGAAAATACCCAGGGTAGCTTTGGATGACTTTTCCATTAAAAAAACCAAACTATTAGTGTAGATTATAATTTCAAGGAAATGTGAAATAGTAATAAATGATCACCAGACTATCAAAAATTTGATGAAGATTTACAATGATGAGTTAGAGGAAGGTGGAAATGGAGAAAATATTGTATATGTGTTTCTAACAGGAATGGATTGTTTAATGAATCAAATGTTTGTTATTTTAAGAGTTTTTAGTCAGCCCTCAATTAGTAGGTTGCAGCCAACTTATATGTATCTAAAACGGTTTTGTACTGTTTTTAAAGCATTTTGGAGATACTAGAAATTTTAGAGATTGTGAATCTTGCATAAAATAATTGTGTAAAAGTTTCCACTCCTTTTAGATATATAGACTCTAAATTTAGCAATTAATAAAAATTTGGAGAAATTCTAGATTCGGCATTTCTTTCCATCAGAAACTGTGAATTCTAACTTACACTGTCTTTAGGAAATTATATTATTTTCACAACTCTGCCTTCTTGTGATAAATTCTGAAATGTAAATGATATATATCATTATGAAATTTTAATTTAAAAAATGTAGCTGATTTACTCTAATAGTTTTAATTCAAAACCTCAAATTTACTTTTGTGAGTGAAACTCTTTACTAATGTTTATTTTTAAGCCACTTTTTAAACAATAAGATATTCTTAACAATGGTGACATTTAGGGGCACCTGCGTGGCTCAGTTGGTTAAACCTCCAACTTTGGTCTCACGGTTTGTGAGTTTGGGCCCCACTTTGGGCTCTCTGCTGACAGCTCAGAGCCTGGAGCCTGCTTTGGATTCTGTGTGTGTGTCTCTTTCTTTGCCCCTCTCCCACTTGTTCTCTCTCTCTCTCAAAAAATAAATAAATATAAAAAAATTTAAAACAAAAGAATGGTAAAGTTTAGGCTGTGTCTAGGATAACAGAATCAACTCTTGTTTAGAACAAGGCCTGCTAAAATAAAACAACACAAATTCACAAATAGATACAGACCTGTACATGAGAAATGAGGACATGGGAGACTAGTTGTGATCTTCAGAGGCACACCAGCAGTTTTATGTTATTTTGGCTCTGACTAAATAGATAAACTGGTTTTTGCATTCGGATCTATCAAATAAAATCCAGAGAATTCTACTGATTCTTTCCTGTTTCTGAATAGAACATAAATGAACATAAATGCTCTTAAATTGATTCCTAGTATGCTAATGTTTGTCCACAGACATTTCAGATCTCATACAAACTAATATAACTAATGTAAGATGAATGGAAGTCATACGATGTTATCATTATGCCACAAATGGGACTATCATATTTTGTCATTTGATGAAATGTGGAACAGCAACTTAGATCCCTTCATGGTTACATTAGATAATTCACCTTTCTTCTCAGTGATTTGTCCTGATACTGTGGAATGTCACTCCACCTCAGGTAAATTCCTAGTTTTTGGTAGAGCAGAAAGTCCAAAGTCCAGAGTTTCTCTGACTCTTAGTCGCTATGCTGCTGATGACAATGTAGTCCAGTAAACTCACAGAAGCCACATTCTTTTTTTCAACGTTTTTTATTTATTTTTGGGACAGAGCGAGACAGAGCATGAACGGGGGAGGGGCAGAGAGAGAAGGAGACACAGAATCGGAAACAGGCTCCAGGCTCTGAGCCATCAGCCCAGAGCCTGACGCGGGGCTCGAACTCACGGACCGCGAGATCGTGACCTGGCTGAAGTCGGACGCTTAACCGACTGCGCCACCCAGGCGCCCCTCAGAAGCCACATTCTATGTAATTCTAAATATTATTTAGAATCATGTCTTTTTAGTTCCCCTTTGGAATAAATTGAGAGGTTTCAAGGAATGGTACTTCAAATTTATCAAAATGTGATTAGATATATATTGGTGCAATATCATTTTTTTTAATATCCTGATACTCAAATTTAGTCATTTCTTTTGTCTTTGGCTATGATAGTCTCCACACTGATGTCTCTTTTTTCAGTTTTTTTTTTCTCTTTCACCTAACCACTGGTATTCTCTCTCCTTTTAGATTTCTTTAGTGGTTTTTCATTGTTTCATAGAGGAGGCTAAGCTTATTTGTTTGGCATTCAAAGCTTTTCATGACTTGGCCTGTGTCAGCCTCAATTGTTTTATTTCCTATCCTTCTCTGTTTTGTAGGTTATTCTTTAGCATTCTACACTTGCTTGTTGTTTCCCTGTTCACATGATGCTTTGTCTCCCACTTTGTCAAGGTGCCTTTTAGCCAGAAAAGTCTTTACCTTCCTCTTTACCTGCTTACTTGTATTTACCTCTTAAAACTCTATTTTGACCCACTCCAGAGATTCTTTCCAATTAGTAATTCCACCCCTAACCTGGATTCCTATCTTTGGTGCTTTCATAATACCTGTTGGAGTTCAAGGCCTGCCAGTAACTGTGTCTTTCCTATGGGCCTCCTTTCAAAGAAGCTAATCTGTTAAAGAAGAGTAGTCTAATGGGGAACAAAGGAATGATGTATTAATTACTTTACATGTGCCTGATAATCCCCACTACAGGGGAAATTGGATTGGAGAACATGACTTAGGTCAAGAGGCTTAAGCCAGATTCCTTGATTCTATTTCCCTGTGTAATCTTTTTCACCTCTATTGAATGTGTGAGCCAGTCAGGACTACCCTCTTCTCTTTCAGTTCCATTTATTTATCCATACAGTTGTTAGGGATAATTGGACTCTAAGATTTAAAGAAAGTGGAATTAGGATCAAACGACCTGGTTTAGACATCTTGACCCAAGTCTCATTCTCCAGTCCAGTTTTGCTCCGTAGCTGAGCCTCACTAACTGACTTGGAATGCCAGCCTACATCCAGGCCATTCATTCAGCAAATGTGTTTGAGCACCATCTATGCCTCAGTATCTTTTGTTCTGGATGCTGGAGATTTAACAGTGGGGAATTTAGAGACAAGAGGCCTCCCTTCCAATTCACGTTGGTCTGAGGGTATAGAAGGAGTTTGTGACTCATGAGATGTTTCATAATCTGCATTTATTATCTGTATCTCATGTAACTTCTGAATCTCTCTAGATGCTGACTTCTGTCCAGTCCCTTAGAAATAGCATGCAATTGTCTATTACTAATCAATGCAGTTGTAAACACACAGGTGCCAAGCATGCTTGGCAATATAGTATAAGGTATTTGTTCCTGTTTTGTATAAGTGATGTGTAATCAATGTAAAAATCAGATAACATAGTTGAGAAAAAGGGAAAAAATGAAATAGAAGAAAATCCACAATCCAGATAAAACCACTGTTAACATTTTATGATGAAGCCTCAAAATGTGATTAATCTACTCAAGGTGATTAAGTTTGTGTTAGAATTGCAACTGGAACCAAATGTTTCTAGTGAAACTTCATGTTGATGATAATTATTATAAGGATAATGATGTTGGCGTCAAAGTAGCATTTTTTATACATCTGCTACGTATCAGGCAATGTAGTAGGCTACATTATCTAATCTCCACAAACTTTTAAGGTAGGCATAGTTATTCCCATTTTATAGATGTATAAATAGACTCAGAGAAATTATATATGTATTTATTGAACACTTAGCTCCATTTCCAAATATAACTTTTGAGAAATCATAGTTTGTATGTTTATATACAAGTACACACAATTCATCTAAATCCAGAATGGCTTCCAAAGGTCACAGGATGCTTGGAAAGAAATTCAGAGATAATTTTAGAGTAATAATCCAAAAGGCGTTGAAAAGAAATAAGTAATGTTTTGATGATCAGAACAGTTCCTTATTTCAGAAAATCTCAGGTTGGGAGAAATAACAGAGTGATTCAGCATTTGAAGTAGAAGGGATAGATTGTTCTGTTGTGCACAGGACTTCTATATTTTAAAAATTGTAATGTTTTTACTTAGAGAATGAATTGGATTTCTAGGGATATGTGGTGCATACTACAATTTAAAATTATTGGAGTGTCTTCACATTTTTTGAGAGTTCCTCAGTTTGAAAGAACAAAGCTTTCCTATAACACCAGGCAAATTGCTCAGTGAGTCATATGCTGGTTGATCACCTCTGAGCAGAAATGCTCACAGCAATGCTGAAACTTTCTTGTAATTTTGCAGCCTCTCTGAATCATTATCCTAGAACCCCAATCATTTTTTTTAATTGAAGCATCTCAAAATCTTATGATTTTATGAGTAATGTAAAATAATTTAAGCATTTTATAACTTTATATTTTCATATAATTCTTAAAACCCGTGCTCAGTCTGTTTTGTAGACTGATGATATGTGACTGAAACTTTATGTAAACTACATCAAATTTAGTTTTGAAACACAAATAAAAGTATTTTAATTTGTAGTAGACCTTCCAGAAAAAGAAAAGAATTTGTTTAAAGGCTTTCTTGATTTTTGTGGGTTACAACAGACCAAACAAGAAATTAACTGATGATTTTACAAATGATCCTTATGAAGTAGTGTAGCTGAGTGCCAGGTATAACAATGTGACAAAAGAGAGACATAGATCTTTCAGTGTTGGTCTGAAGAGATTAATGGGAAAAAAAAGCTAGTATAGCTACAATTTCTACTGCTTCTCTCTTTGCTACAAAATTATTCAGAAAAACAATGTGGGCTCATTTATATCCAGTGACCTTACTGTATGTCCCAGAGATATCATAGTTATCTTGTGCTATTAAGCTTTCTTTAGAAAATGTAAGATTAATATTAGTTTAATTGAAAGATTGAACAGAAACACTGACATCCATTCAACCAAATCATTAAATTCAACACTCCATATGGACACAAAGAACATCTAATTTATCCAATTAAAATAATTTCTGTGCCCTTCAAAGGTGTATTGCCATAACAAGCGATGAACCAGTTTTTAATAATGCTCCACTCTGTCCTCTTATGATGACTGTAACAGAAAAGAGGTATTTTATTTGATGGACTAGGTAACTTGGATCCTCAGCCTAAGCTTCAAATGTTAACAAAGAAAATAATAGAGTCTCCTTTAATAATGCTCCTGCTAGAAAATTTTGGCAAATAAATGTATTTACTTTGTTGTCGGTTCCACATGAATTATTTTATTGGCAGGTTTATTTATTAATTATCCAGAGCAATGGTTTTGAGAAGCTCAAGCAAGCCTACTGAATAATAGATAATGTAGTCTTCTCAATAATTCCATCAGGGATATTCAAGTTATTCCTGACAATAACAAAAACTGTTCTGAAACAGAAGCAACTTAGGAAAAATATCTGAAACTTGAATTCAAGTGCATATTAATGTAAAATAATTTGGTATTTTTCTAAATGGACTGTCGAAAAACATGCCTCAACATTACAATAAAAATGGTATGGACTTCTAGGGACCTCTAGTACAAAGTACTGTAGGAGAGAGAAGATGGAAGAACCATGAGTTTATTCCTTTTTGGGGGTGTGTGGGGAATGAACAAGAGAGAGAATGCAGTTAGAGAAAATTTAAGCCTATGAAAATTAAACATATTTTTGTGAGAGAATAGATAATTTAAATATGTTTATATATTACTATATGGATGAGTTAAATCCCAGAATACTGATGGGATTGACAAGTAATATTGTAGAAAACAGAAGTGATGGCAGATTGCAGTTCCATTTTTTTTTTTACTTTTTTTTCCAAGTGAGAAAAAAAGGCAATTCTACAAATGATAGGCCAGTGACCTACATTTTTGACCTTAAGACATTCTATACTATATTATCTAAAATAATTCATGAGTATACAGAAAATAAAGTGATAGCCACTATGAACTATCTTGGGTCAAGTCCTACTAAAAGTTATGGTTGTTATTATTTTTTGCTGTGTTCACTGGACAGAGTTCACAGTTCAGTCAAAGAAACATGATAGAACTGGTGTAACTAAGTTACTGTCCACCAAGGCATTTGAGAGTGTCCAATGCCAAACTATTGAACAGTCTGGAGACATGTAGCTTATGTGATAGCATAGGCAGGCAAGTTAGTAACTCATTGATTGAGTGATTCTATTCTAAATATGCTTCTGAATGGATTGATGTCTGGAGAAAAATGGTCTTTGATGGTGTGCTATGGGCTCCATCCTTGGTTATGTCTTGGTCAATATCTTCATTCATGATTTGGATGAACAATGAATGACATGTGAATCACTTTCAGAAAATAGAAAGTAAGCTAAGTGGGGGTGTCTGGGTGGCTCAGTTGAGTGTCATATTCTTGATGTGGGCTCAGGTCATGATCTCACCATTCATGAGATCAAGCCTGCAGTAGACTCTGCGCTTGTGGTGCATTGCCTGCTTGGGGTTCTCTCTCTCTCTCTCTCTCTCTCTCTCTCTCTCTCTCTCTCTCTCTCTCCCTCTCTCAAAATAAATAAATAAATAAACATTAAAAGAAAGAAAGTAAGCTACATCAAAAATTAATCATCCCTTAACATAGTTGTCCATGAAAGGGAGGTATATGCAAAAACGATCTCCAAAGGTGGAAGGAGCTATAAGACCAAAGAAAAATGGTTAACAACTCCAGGTTTATAGGAAATGCTCAGGGACAGATGTCTTGAGCAATGCAAAAGGAATATATCTCTGCATATCCACCTTCTGTAAAGACCTACCTTTATAGCTGGGTCCTTATAGAGGCTGGGGATGTGCCCGGAGACCACCCAAGAGGAAATGTTTGAGAATCATAATCACATGTCCAGAGAAGATCAAGGATGTGATGCCCCAAGGATGTGGTATGGTTAAACAGAGAGGATGTGTATGTTGGGGGGGGGCAGTGAAGGGGGCCAGGGGCTGTGACTAAGAAGGCTTCAGGTTAAAGAGTGGTAATCGTGGCTAATCTGTACAATCTGGTATCAGTCTGGTTTATACAATAGTAAAACACACTATGCATTTTTAAATAAATAGGTTATTTATTCAAAGAGGTCTTAGGTCGAGCAATGAATTGAATATGTAATAAAAATATTTGATTAGGATTAAAATGACAACTTACAAGTGAAGGGTCATAGAAAAAGGGCATTAGTGTACAAAAGATTTAGTGAATAACAAGGTAGCAAGCTCTAAGGGGTTACTAGTGAGATTCGACTCCCCAAGAACCAGCCTGTCCTTATCACAGAAGCAAATCAGAATTCTGGTCATGTCAATGTCTAATAAATTACAATTTATATATTGAATGGCTCCACCATATTCCATGCAGGTCAGATCATAACTGGAATCCTGTTCAATTCTAGGTGCCATTCTTCATATGGGACATGGATAAACTAGAGCATATCTGGGATGGAAGACAGTTTTGGAAACAGCCATCTAGTTAGGATATTTGTGCCAAATATCTTCCTCTGATATTAAAAATTCATAAGATTTGATATTTATAAAATATAGGGAAGAATATCTTCTATCCACTGAAATCTCATGTCCAATCCACTATTTTATGGAAACTTTTTCACATAGTCATAATAGGTTTTGCTCCAATAAATCCTGTACTCTAGAAAATTCTTATTTTTGACTTCTTGGTTGCATTTGACACTGTTAAACACATTCTACTTTTTGAAACTCTCTTTCCTTGGCTTCTTGAGCAGCACTATCTCCTTTCAGTTTCTGGCCATGACTTCTCATGTATCTTTAAAGGCTGCTTTCCACCCCCCCCCCATTCCCTTAAATATTGGCATTCCCCACTTTTTCATCCCATTTCCTCTCATGCGTCATTGCACATTCTCTGCCTAGAATCTTGTCCATTGTCATCCATGTGCTGGTGACTTTCTAGTCCATGTATCAGTACCAGACCTCTCTCCTGAATTCCAGGCACACTTACCCAGTGATCTATTGGACATCTCCACTCAAGTGGAAATATATTTTGGTGAAAGGTTTGAGGGTAGAAACCATTTTATTTCTCAAATGGCAAACTGCTCATTCCTACCTCTTAGATATTTACAAATGAAGACACACATGCCTTTTCTAAGGCCACATCCACAGCAATAGCTCACTGCCTGACTGAGCAGACTCTTAATCAGTACTGGCAAATGAATGGCTGAATTAATCAATGAGGGAATCATCAAATTCAGACACTTCTCCACCATAAATAAGTTTTCCATAGCAATTACCCTTCTCAAAGCCACCATCATTTCCCAGTTGGGATACAGCAGTAGAATTCCGGGTGATCTCTCTTAAAACCATCTTGCTTTTAGAAAACTTTCATAAAGTAATCTGAGTGTATAAAGCCAAAGCTAGCTTCCTAAAACAAATCTGATCCAGGTCAATCTCTTGTTTAATTTATTCCAATGGATTGTTCTTGAGCTTGATCTCCAGGAGCTCTACAGTCTGTTTCCTGCTTTCTAATTTATGAAGTTTCTCCGTCACTTTTTATGCTACCAACACCCTGGATATTTTACTTTCTTAGATATGCTGTATGCTATCACACTCATAATTGCCATTTCCCCCTGGCTAATTGTCTTCAAGTCTTGGCATGAAGTTACTTCAGACACCTTCCCTGATTTTTTTTTTTTTGGCCAAGTTGTCTTTTCTTTAGCTTTCAAAGATGCTTGGTAAAGCCTTTTCATAGTATTTATTCTTACAGATTTTCATAATTTCTTGTTTAATTATACATCTTCTTCATTAGTTTGTTATCTGTGTAGGGCAGGGCCAGGATGATCTTGTCTATGGTTAGGTTCCCAGCTGCTAGTACAGTGCCTGGCACTTCATAGGTGTGCAATTCTTGGATGCATAAAAAGAGCAGCTATAGCATATTCACAGATTGTCCTTCCTGTTTCTGTTGGATTGTGCTATTCATCAAGAGTTGATACAATTTAATGCATGACAAAGAAAATCAAACACCACTAAAATCATTCTGTTTTGAAGTGCAGTAATATGTTTGCAGACCAGAAGTTTAATTAAAAATGAATGACTTATGTAAAGAAATATAACAATTGGATTCACAGAACTGCACTCTATAGTCTATTAACTCTAGTATTTGTAATGTAGTGTAGCAAATAATATGTCTAAAAAGAGTTAGGAACAATATTTAAATAGACTTAGTATTGTTTCAAGATTAGTTGGGGAATCAATTAAATAGGAAGTTGAAAGAAAAAGACAAGTATACCTTACTTATATAAAGCATTCAGAATTTAAAATATAGAACTAAAATTTTAGTTCATATATTTTAGCTTAGTTTCTTATTCACTCCGGCATGAGCCCTGTGAGGTTTATGACATATTGACAAATGAAAAAAATGAGACCCAAAAAGGTTAACAGGTACAAAGTAAAGGAGTTCCTAAGTGTCAAGGTTAGACCTCAAACCTAAACCTTCTAACTCCTCACCCCATGTTTTATGCACTAGGCTAAATAGAGTATCTTGTAACTCACTTTACATAATTTTCTGGTCCATTTGCTCACTTGCTTCAGTAAATGTGCTCTTCCATTAGTTCACGTACCACTACATTTTGCCTTCTTTGTATCTCCACTTTAGCCCAGAGCAAACAATTCATTTCAAAAAACGTGGTTTCCATAAAATGTTAGGAAAGTGAGAGAAGAGTGAACCTGTAGAGACCCAACCATCTTCCTCCAGAAATGATAGGCAAATGAGTTGTATAATTAATGGAAGATTGAGAAGTCTTTTAAAACAACTAAGACAACATGCATGTGATACTTACTCGTATTAACTTATGTAGTCCTCACGATAGCCCTGTGAAGCAAGTACTATTGCTACACCCCAATTTACAGATGAGAAGACAGAGGCACAGAAAGGTTCAGCACTTCCTTGAAGTGGTAAGTGGTAAATGTGTAGATGGGATTTGAATCCAGACCATTAGTTCCCAGAGACCATTTTTAACTACTAGGGCAATCTGTTTCTCAATAACCATTTTCTCTTTACTCCCTTAGATTTCTTAAATTCATTTATTCAACAAACATTTCTCAAACACCTAACATTAATCAGTCACTGGAGGAGAAAATCAGATATGGTTCTTGCTCTTATGGAACTTTATTTGCTTATTTCTACTGATATTGAATATTCTGTGGAATGTATTTTTCTCCCTCTTCCTCAGTTGGATGTCTAATGGCGGTCCAACTATGTAGCAAGATGAAAACTTGATGTTTGAAAAGTTGTAGTATAACAGGCAAACTCATATAGTTTCTTTTATATGGAAAGATGAGACTGCATAGATTTAGATGTGCATCTTTGCAAGTGTGGACATGAGCAGCTGACGTTGCAGGCAATGGAGTGTAAAGGTAGCAGATCAGACAAACGGGAAGTGTGCAAGTGTGTGTGTGTGTGTGTGTGTGTGTGTGGTGTTAGTACAGAGGCTAACAGTATAGAAAGAGAAATTGAATTGCTTGTTACAGAAATACCAGTGTTGTAAAGATGAAAAAAAAGAGAAGCTGACAATAGGGGAAGAGATAATTGCTGGTCCAAAATGCAGAAAAGGAAAACAAAAAACAGTTTTTAATAGCTCTGGACAAAAGGCTACATAATAATATTTAAAAGTTATAACAATCCCATGTAAGTAATTTTTATGCAAAGTAATAGCAGTTAGGAAAAGAAATCTAGGGAACATTTATTATTAAAATATTCTTTAAATAGCTAAAGCGTTAGTTATTAGTGATTTCTCCTTTCTTTATTCCCCTTTTATCCATTCCTACCCATTCTAATTGCTTCCTTTCTCCACAGTATCTTCTCTTCAACCCCCTTAGTGTAGTATAACTCCTTTAGAGGAAGTTAGAGCTACCACAATATGCTCTATGATATACTGCAGGACTTTTGTCCAAACTGTCATCCCCACCTGATGTTTTGTGAATCTGAATACCTTAGTATAAACTCTGCCCTGAGCACCTAGCATGAACATCACATAAATTCCTAGGCACTTCTGGGACGACTGGTTGACTCAGTCAGTTAAGCATCTGACTTTTGATTTCGTCTCAGGTCATGATCTCAAGGTTTGTGAGTTCAAGCCCTGATGTCAGTCTCTGCGATGACAGTATGCAGCCTGCTTGCGATTCTATCTCTCCCTCTCTCTCTGCCCCTCTCCCCTTCTCAAAATAAATAAGTAAACATTTAAAAAAATTCCTATGCACTTAATATTGGGAAAATGTCAGAAAAATGGAATCAGTTCAGAAAAGAGTAACAACTGAATAGAAACTGGGGGAAGGTGATGATTTATGAGGAGATGATAAATTAAATATATACTGTACATAATCCTAGACATATGTAATATAAAACTTCACAGTGACAATATGGTAAATAAAAAAAAACTAATAATTTCAATGAAATTTTTAAGTACATTTCAGCAGAGATAATATTTAACTTGTTTAAATTTTGATGGTTGATTAGAAATTAGCAATTGATGATTGCTGATCACCACTGATAACTGATAGTAAATAATAGTCATTGTTTAAAATTCGTAGTAATTTTGTAGAACTAGTATAGTTTTAGATGTTAACTGTGACCCAGACTGTTTTATTGTCATGAATATTTATATTCAGTATTGGTTAGCCCTGCTCAACAGTTAATGAAAAATAACCAAAATTACAGTGTTTATAAGATTACTTTATTCAATATCTAGCACATGTTAAGCTCTTACTCATGTTTTTCTTGAACAAGCAAATAAATACCAAGAAATCATATTGGCAAAAAGGGTAATGTCTATAATCTGAAGTGGTAACAAGATGAAAGCTAAAAATTTATAATTTTCAACATTCACCCATTACATGGATGACTCAAAGTATGGAAGCAGAGCTCCAAAAGAATTTGGAAACAGCTGTTATTCTTTTAATGTAAATATTGATGAAAAAACTATTTAGTGGAGAGATATATGACTCTAACAATATCTGTATTGATATTAGAATAATATGCTACTGAATTCAGTAATTCATTGTCAGATTTGGGAATCTCACACCATAGTTGATGATTTTAAATATGGCATATTACCAATTCCTATAGAAGATAATATAAAATGCACTTTCTTAAAATTTTCAGTATAGCATTTATTGCAATCTATATTTTGATCAGAAATTTACTCCATACTTTTCGAATTCAAGTTTTGCGTCAGAGCCCAATAAGGTATGATTAATGAAGATTTTGTAGATGCAGGTTATAGTAATCAATTGATTTATTATAAATGAGTAATTATATTTATTAGTTCATTGCACACATTTGTTCAGTTCCTGTTATATGCCAAGCTTAGTTAAGAGAGAATCAGGTTTTTCAAATTGTCACATGCTCAGACTGTCATAGGAGACCAAATCTTTAGCAACCACTATTTCAGTTTTACTTTTAATTATTTAGTCCATCTGGACTTTATTTTGATTTATGTTGTGAGAAAATAATGCTCTAAGCCTCATTTTGGTCTAGGTCGCAATAGTCATTAATTAATTCCCAGTTTCTGTTACATCTTTTATTATTTGCTAGGTACCTATATATCCAAAGACTTATTCTAGTATTGTTTATTTGTCCATTGAATGACTTGTTGATCCTATAATCAGTTTTATTATATATTTTAATATCTGATAGGACAACTGCTCTCTTTCACTCATTCCCCCCCCCCCCAAATTTGGTAGCTTTAAAATTCATACATTTGTCACAATTTAAATTCATCTGTCAGGTAATAAAATGATTGGATTTTAAATTTTTTTTAATTTGACATTGTTTCAACCTCTAAGTGTCCTTAGAAAGATTTGCTATATTGGTTTTTATAATCTTTCACAATTCAACACTTGGTGGGTCTCTTTATTCATTTTGAAGTTTCATTTGTAAAGAAATGACAGGTTTCCTAAGTGATTTTCTTAGATTACCTATGTATTTTTGGCTATTGAAAAGGAATTTTCCCCAATCTCATCTTCAAACTGGTTACGGATGAAGTAAAGAAAGGCCATGGGTTTTGTTTGTATTAATATTTTACTCAATGACTGAATTATCTTATTAATTCTACATTGTTTTCTACTGTTCTCCTCTTTAACAGGTATATATACTATACCATATATATATATATATTACCATATATATGTGTATATACACACACACATATATAACAGGTAAATATACTTATATATTATAATTATAATATATATTAAGTAATATAATTATTTTATTATACATATAATATAAATTATAATTATAAAATTATAATATAATATTAAGTAATATCCAGACCAATGTTTATAATATTGTAGAGGGTTGTGATGGCGTTTAATACAAATGATGCTGGTTTTTCACTCTTAGAAGGGATTAAGACCAATCCCTCTTGATCCTTGTATTTTAAGCATTGCTGGCAGTAGAGTATGACAACTCCTCAGCTCTGGTGTTGTCAAGTGCAAGAGACAATGACAATGTATAAATGAATGTGAATATTGGTGTTTTAATAAAGCTTTATAAAAGCAGGCTCCAAGTCAGATTTGGCCCCTAGGCCATAATTTGTTGATTTTTGCTTTAACTACGTAATTCTAGTTTTCTGCTTTACTTAAAACCTGATTATTTTCATGATATTTTCCTTTATTGACTTCATTTACTTTAATTTTACATGTTTATATAATTACTTTATTTGTATCTTTAGTAGTACAAGTGGGAATAAAAATGTCTATTGACTACTCATCATATGATTTTAAAAATTAGATTAATTCACAAATAAAGAACTACATGTTCAATAAACATGAACATATGCTTAGTCTCACTAGAAGTGAAACAGATACACAGTTTAAAAGACGGTATATATTTATTTTTATATTCCTATCAAGCTGCCAAAAATGAAAAATCATTACCCAGTTATATGTGTAAATGTCTGTGTATGTGAGATGAGGAGGGGAATTGGGAAGAAATGACTTTCTGATGAAATACTAAAGGGAGAATAAGCATAGTTTCTTTCTGGATGATAAATGGGTGATATATATCAAGGCCTTAAAATGCATACCATATGAACAAATATTTTTTGTAAGAATATAAGGAAATAACCAGTCTCCAAATCAGATTTGGCCCCTAGTTCAGTTCAGTTCCTCTTTTTAGTGTTTATTTTTGAGATTGAGAGAGAGAGAGAGAGAGAGAGAGAGAGAGAGAGAGAGACAGAGCACAAGCTGGAGAGGGGAAGAGAGAGAGGGAGACACAGAATCCAAGGCAGGCTCCAGGCTCTGAGCTGTCAGCACAGAGCCCAATGCAGGGCTCGAAATGAGCTGAGCTGCAAGATCATGAGCTAAGCTGAAGTTGGACACTAAGTCAACTGAGTCACCCAGGTACCCCAGAACACAAATACATTTGAATACATGTTCACGAAGGCATCATTTGATTGTAAAATAACAATCACAACTGGGAATAGATTTAATTTCAAACAACTTGGAATTAAATGTGGAGAGACTTCTGTTTCTTATAAAGGTGGTTTGGTAATGCAGAACAATTACCCTAAAAAGATAATTTTTTTAAAACTGGAAGAAATGCAAAACATCTTCTTAAATGGATCATGTAGTTAATAAGATAGTAAGGAAATAACAGACCAAGGACAGAAGGAGCATTAGAGTTGAAAGAGGTATGTCCCAGTCAGTGGTGTGAAGCTAAATTGTAAAGCTGGTATTTTGGTAGAGTGTGAAGCAGAGATTCAATTTCAGTCCCTCTCAAAGGGAAATACAATTATTTTGGCCTGGATCCCTGAAAGGCTGCTCTCTGAAATAGGGGATATGAAATACACTCTGAGTGGTCATCTACACGGTCCCCCAAACCTCAAGCCTTGGTCTCAGATGGCTACCACCCTTTCAGGGTTGGCAGAAGGAAATGAAGTTTCCCTCTGAAGAAATATACCATTTCCTGGGTCTGAAATTATTTTGAAAAGTAATTTTTCAAATAAACATTCAATGAACAACCAAAGATAATGAAGTTTACAACAGGTCTAGAGAATATCAGCTGCAAGCAGCAGAAACAGCATACAACAGAAACAGACCTTGGCACTCTGGATATTAGAAATATAAAACAATTTGTGTTTTCCATGTTAGCGAGGTAAAGGCTGAGCTTAAAAATGTCAGTAAAATATAAAAACTATAAAAAATGATATGATAATTTTGAAAAGGGCCAACTTGAAACCATAACTAAAATCTGAGATAACATTAAGGAAACAGAGGAGGGTTTACAAACAAATTATGTGTGTTTGATATATTCTGAACTGTAATGTAGGTGATTAGAAACTATCCAGAATGAAATATAGAGAGACAAAAATGAGGAAAATTCAGAAAATAGTAAGAGACCTAGAAGAGTTGATGATATTTAGAATGTTTAATTTGTGTCCCAGGAAAAAGAGAAGGAAAATTAGGCAGAGACAGTTTTGAAGCAACAATAGCTGAAAAATTTGTAAGAACCACTGAAACGCATTGATCCATTGATTTAAGCACCTCAAGAAGCCACAAGCAAGATAAAGAAGTTTTAAAAAATCTACACTTAGACATATAATAGTGAAACTGCAGAAAAATTAACTACATGGGATGATTAAACTTCCTATAGTCTTAACAACGGGATTCTGTTCAAAATATGAATCGATAATGTGTATGCACATTTATTATTCCAGAAAATGTTTATATTAAGTCAAAAACAACCATTATACAAGGACAATACCTTTTAATGCCTATATGTACACAGTGGAATGTCTTGAATATACAGTAAAAAGTTCAAAGTTGTAATTTCTAGATGGTGGAAACTTGGGAACTGTAATCTCATTACTAATTTTTTATAATGATACATATTTTATGATTTTTCAATAGTAATTATATTATCTTAGTGTAATTTAAAAATCAAGGTAAAAATATAATACCAAGTGTTGGTGAAAAAAATTGTAACATAGATGCTTGCATACTTTGCTGGTGGGATTATATCTTGAAAGAAACTCAGTGTTGGGAAATTAGATTATATGAATAAAAAACTGTAAACATTGTCATGCTCATTGGTCTGATGATTTCATGTCTAGTTATTCTAAGGAAATAGTTATTTGCAGGCAGATTTTATGTAATGGACATAGATGCTTGATATACAAGTCCTTTGCCTAGAACACTGTCCTTTTTGGGCCCCCATCAAGTCTCAGTGGAAATAACTCTTCATCAGCATGATTTTGCTTCAATATCCAGTAGTGGTTTATACTCCTGCCCAGTCCCTCCCATGATACACTGTGTCACAGTTATAATTAAATGGGTTTTTCATCATTGTCTGCATAATTGGTGTCTCTTCCTCTACTTATACTGTAAGCCCTTGGAGGCAGGAACTCCGTGTTCTTTCTTGCCTCTGCCCCCTGTGCTGGAGCACCATTTCTAGTTCATTATAAGTAATCAGTAAATTTTTAATAAATAAATATAAAATGCTTCTTTCATATTTTATTTCAATAGAAAAATATAAACCTAATAAATTTTCAAAATTTCTTAATTTTTAAATGTATTATATCCATCTACTGGATACCACAGTTATTAAAAACTAGTATTTTCAAAAAATGTTTAGCAACTTCTAAAGATTTTTATTGTATATTGTTATGGAAAATAACATCTATGAGAGTGTATTTGCATGATAAACTGACCTTTACAAATCTCACAGATTAAAAGAAAATCTACATAGTAAATATATTATCTTTTCTTTTTATCTGTATGAAAGTGCGTGCGCGCGCGCGCGCGTGTGTGTGTGTGTGTGTGTGTGTGTGTGTGTGTGTGTGTCTTAAATAGGAGGTCAGAGAAGGCCTCACTGAAAAGTGACACTGAATAAAGATCTAAAGTTCTTGAGAGAATGAGTTACATTGATGTCAGGGGAAAGAATTTCAGGCAAGGGCACATCAAGTGCTTTGAATGGAAGTTTGATAGAATCACCAAGTTTTTACATTTAGTGTTCTTTTTTCCTGTTTGTACTAATTTTCATTGTAGTTATTTCTAAGTATGAGCTTTTATGCTTATACAACAGCAGTATGTTCATGGGAGAACAGTGGGTACAAAATCTAGGAAGGAGAAAGAAGAAAATAAATAATAATAATCCCACCCATTACCCAATCATTCAAATACACATATCGTTTTTTTTTTTTTTCCACTTAAATTCAGGATTTTTATAACCTGAATTTTTCTGTGTTGGACTTAATAATTTTTAGACCTTATAACTAAGTTTTCACAAGAAATGCATATTTGTAGTAGAAATACAAAGGAGATGAAATACAAGAATGTAAAGTCCCCTTTTCCTGAATTTCAAAAGTTCTCCGCTTAACCTAGCTAGAGAGTGTTATCAGTTTGCTGTGTTTTTGTGGAGATACTCTGTTACAAAAATTAACATGTTGTTTTCTTTTTTTTCCTTTTCTTTGTAAATTAAAAAAAATTTAATTTATATTTATTTTTGAGAGAGAGAGAAAGACAGAGTGAATGGGGAAGAGGCAGAGAGAAAGGGAGACACAGAATCTGAAGCAGTCTCCAGTCTCTGAGCTGTCAGCACAGAGCCTAGCATGGGGCTCAAGCCCACGAACTGGGGCATCATGGCCTGAGTTGAAGTCGGAGGCCTCAACCAACTGTGCCACCCAGGCGCCCCTGTTTTCTTTTCTTTATGGTCACAATATCTGCTCTGTTTCTTTGTGTTATCTGTGGCAATATTTTGTGAACCATTGTCTTTCTAATTTAGTTTTAAAGTTAGTGGAGATTCTGGATTCTGGCAATGGGCTGTTGATTGTTGTTTCTAATATTTATTTTCACTTCATATTTTTCTATTTTTTTTCATAGAATTTTAATGACATTGAGAGCCTGAAGTAAGACTTACATTCAAAACTTCATTTACTACGAGAGTTTTATATTTTTCTCTTGCTTTTATTTGTTGGGTTTGTGTTTGTTTCACATTTTCATTTTTTACTTATATGTTTACTGTAAGTCACCATACATTCTTTTTATAAAGAGATAAGCTATAAATCAATTGATAAATAATATTTTACTGTTGTGCTACAAAAATATGGTCACTCTATGTCAATCATCAAGAAATTGGAAAAGTCAAGTCTCGGTACAACTGAATGCTGTATGAAATGATAAAAACATATTTTTATTGACTTGGAAAGAGGTTTATGACATTTTTCTGAGTTAGAAAAAGAACAGGCCACATAGTACTGTGCATAATAACATGACTTTTAATGCAGAATTGTTTATGCAGAGTTTATCTGTATGTGCCCATATCTTCATATGCCTGACCTAGGTATTCCCATATCTACTACATATGCCCAAATTATCTATACCTATATCTATATATGCCCACGTCTATCTATGTGCAGAGAGAAGTCACAAGGGAGTTTACCAATAGTGATGATTTGCAGGTGGTATATCTTCTGTGAATTTTTAATCTCTCACTTATACTTCTGTCGGTTGTTTGAATTTTTCATGCATCCACTTTTTTATCAAAAAGTTTTATTTTCCTAAAAGAGACTTGACACATTTTTTTCTAATATAATTGTTATGTCTATAATGCCAAAGTTTAAAACTCAGGCAACTTGTTTACATGCAATTACAATATTTTTTCAGACTTCACTTAGATTTATGTTTAACTCCAAAACTAACACATCAAATATCATTCAATAGGCTATAATTTCTGTTTACAGGTAATGCATAAAAGTTTGAAGCCAGTTTTATATGTTGCATTTAACTACAAATGGATCATTTTGCCCTAATTTCTTGTCAGTTGGTGTTTTAGAAACATTTGTAAACAGAAGGCTTCCTAGAGAATATAGAATTCATGCTTTCCCCTTTAGTGACATTATATCTTTAAATGCTAAAGTAAAATCTGTACACTAAAATAATAAAGTTTTGCTAGTTTTCATAATACATATATGTTTGCTCTGCTGTGCCAAGGACAGGATAGTCACAAAGCTTCCACGCTGAAGCTGGTTATTAAATATTCAGGCTCAATTTACCAGGACCTTTATTATACTATGCGAGGTCTTCTGTAATGAAGAGCTACTTGTAACATCAAAGCAGAAGAGACATTATCTCTTCCCCTCATAGCCCATGACCTAAAAGCTTTTCTTTTTATCTTTATGTGAAAGAAAAACATAGTTTTTAGAAAATACTCAGCATTTGTGAACAATGTGCATCATGTAAAGTAGACTCTAGATATAGTTTATGATTTTTGCCTTTATCCAAGTGTTTTGTTTTGGCAATGTTATACCTTATATCATTTTTTTTTTGAGAACAAAAGAAAGGAATTTAGGTTCTTTTTCCTGTAATGGGGTTTTATTTTTTTATTTTTACATTTTTTCCAGGTGCAAACAATTTTATTTTTTATTTTATTATTTTTTCCATATTTATTTTTTATGTAAATCCAAGTTAGTTCACATGTAGTGTAATAATGGTTTCAGGAGTAAAATTTAGTGATTCATCACTTACATATAACACTCAGTGCTTATCCCAACAAGTGTTCTCCTTAATGCCCATCACCTGTTTAGCCCATTCCCCACCAAACATGAAAGGAATTTAGTTTTAAACTAATTGTGACAAAGAAAACAATTTTTAAGTAGCAATATATATGTAATTTTCCTTTTTCTAAATAATCTGAAGAAAAGTGACATTGGTATTTGTTGGGCCTTTCATTTATAGTCTCTTAGAAAGTAATAGAAACAGATTTTATTAGACTTTTGGGAAAATTTTAGGAATCCAAAGTTTGAAATCATTTTCATATTTATAAAAGTGAATATTACAACCAAATTGAATACCCATAATAGAGCTACAAGTAAAGAGGAATTTCAGAATGCATGTGTCCCTTTCATTTTCTATCAAATACAGCGTACTGGGGACAAAACAAAAATAGATAATACACAACTGCTACACAAGAAAAGGGGATTTTCTAAAAAAATTATCTAAAAGTTTGCCCTTCATCTTATTTAACTGCATTTTGCAATATCGTGTATGTAGAGACTTTGTTTACTTATGTCCATTCTGTTTATATGGAGATATACAATGACAAGAAGTTTATAAGTGCTTTTAACAGTAGTTTTGCATGGTTGCACGAAAACAAATGCTAGTAATCAATCTTGGACTTGTGTAAATACCTCTGATTTTTTACATGAAAAATTCCAAATTCCAATATTTATTTGGTTGATTTAGAATCATCAGAAATAGAGGAAAAGTTGAGAGAAGAGAGAGAATTGGTGATTAGTGAAGCAGAAGTTAAACAAATGTGGTTCTTTGGAGTCATAACTTTTTTACTTATGAAGGAAGATATTGAATTGGAGAGGAGATGCTCTGGCATGTTTCAAAGTATTCGAGATTGTTCTTGCATGAAGTCATCATCATGTTAGGGTTAGCAGAGTAAGATGCTGGTGCCAGGGAGGGTGGGCTATTGTTATATAATTCACTCAGAAAAACATTTTCTAGACATTGCCATGCAAGGTCTCTCCTCTTTAGGAATCCCAGCCAAACAGGGGAATAAAGTTTCTTTTTCTCTTGTAACTATCCCGTGTTCAATTAATCTTTATCAATATAAAAATATTATTTGATTAACCACCATGTGTTAGATGCTATGCTATGTATACAATGAATTGAGACTAAGATTCCTACTGTTACCTAGCTTACATTCTTTAGCTTGGGTTACAGAGAGTGAAACATAAAGTCTTTAAACTTATTGTACCTGAAAGTACAGAACACTTTTCTTACTATGAATTTCCCTGATGAGTTTTGCTTAAAAATTGCATTGTCAGCCAGTGACGTGTCATTTCTCAAAGAGAACATTGAACCCAGTGGCCACTGCAGGTGGGCTGGGACCTGGCATGCCCTGCTGTGCATGTTGGCCAAAATGGTAGAGGGGCTCAGACTCCCCTGCCTTTCAGTCTGTTCATCTTCAAAACGGAGGAATTGGACTGAAATATCACTAAGTTTTAAACCTTAGAGGCTATCAAGTCCATGTTCACCCAGTAAAACAAAATTTTGCATTAAATAAGCAAAATAATAAAAGATCTAATCATTTTGGTTGTCTTAAAAAATGTCTGAAGAAATTGATTAGGACTGATACTTTAGAACCCTCTGATGTTCTAAAACACATCACACCACACACACACACACACACACACACACACACACGTGCAGGCAACCACGTGCTTGAGCACACGTGCATTTTAATGTTTCAAATCTTTTGATATCTCTGTTGTATGTTCACAAGCTTCACTCCAGTCTTAAAGCAGCTTGCTATGATCAGGGAGAAGTGATTAGGAAAGAATGTGTGAAAAATTAGAAGACAGAGTGTTATCACTGTTGCTATTCTGAGGAAAGCACAACCAAACGTATGTTTTAAGGGGCTGGGAGACCCCCTGCCCAGCAGCAAAGCTTTGGTGTGTAGGATGTGTGTGACAATGTTTGCTGCAATGAGACTACCTCTACTCTCTAAGTCATTAGTGTACTATCAGAGTAGATCACTCATGTTTATTTGTGACTGAGGGATTTCACTGAGGACAGCTTCCCTACCCCTGCTGCCACCAAAAACATCTTAAAGGCTTTAGAAAAGATGTCTTACATGCTATGTGCCTCTGGATTACCTTTACAAAGAAAATTCACGGAATATAAAATAGTGTCAGTGAAGGAATTATAAACCAGTTATAAAATGAAGGAACTTAATCTCTTACTATTGCTCAGGCTATCTAAGTGTGTGTGTGTGTGTGTGTGTGTGTATGTATATTTGTATACAGTACATATACATATATTACATATTTATTATATACATATGCTACATATTTATTATATATACACATATATATCACATATATAATACTCAGTATATACACATGTATATATTATATAAATACTTTATAGCTATAGTGTTTTATATTTATATATTACATATGCACACAGTAAATATATATACATATATATTTATCTATATGCAGTATCTATACATGTATATATTATATATTCTATTAAATATTTTTAGAACTATAGTTTTGCCACTATACTAATGCTAGTAGAGTATCATATCTGTATTTACAGTATATGATATGTATTAAGAATGTATATATAAATATAATAAGTAAAAACACTTTAGAACATCAGAGGAATTGGTAACCCAGTGGTTTATAATTCCATATATATATGTGTGTGGAATAATGTATATATTAATGAAATAATGTATACATATATACATATATATTAATATATACATATATATATTAATACATACAATGGAATGGAATCTGGTTCCATTCATTCACAATGGCAGTTCTACAGACGGGCAGGCCATTTAATGGGTTTCTAGGGCAAAGAAATCTTTATATTCTGAAAGTCAAGGTATACTCTCTGTTTGCTTAGATGTGCCATATTTTCAAATCCATAAGTTACTTAAGCATTACAATGGTTGGGAGAATTTTATTTTGTTGACAAAGCTCATTCTAATTGCCAGAAAGTCTGGCTGTGATATGGTATTCACTAGGCTCTTATATAGAACCAATGCTAAATAACATCAGTATATATTGTATAGTCCACAGTATTTTAGTAAGTCTTTACTGAGACTGATTATAATAGAGAACTAGAAACCAATTCAGCTGTTTTTTTTAGCTGAAAATCCTGTTTAAATTAAAGGGAAAAAATAACATGTATTTATTTATTTTGAGAAAGAGAGAGTGAGTGAATGCATGATTGGGAGAGGGGGAGAGAGAGGGAGAGAATCCAAGCAGGCTCCACTGTGCCAGCACAGAGCCTGACACGGGGCTCAATCCTATGAACTGTGAGACCATGACCTGAGCTGGAATCAAGGGTCAGATGCTCAACTGACTAAGCCACCCAGGTACCCCCGAAAGTACTTTACAAGTACTGAAAGACATTGTACAAGCTGCTTTTGCCAAATATTTAATGGTTAAAAGGAAATGATTTTCAGTGATGAGTAAAAATACTCAAAGAAATTATTTCATTTAAAAATTGGTTCCTTGTTGCATTTTTCTTTTTTTTCTATATCAAGTTTTTGCATGAGCCTTTTTATTCTTGTGGATCTTATATTTTCTTTATTTGTGACTACTAAAAATAAACTCTACTAGTTGTGTAAGATTGTTAGGCTTTTAGTAGTGAAATTCTTTTTTACTGTTGCATAATAAAACTGGTAAAAAGACTTTTTGTAGATTTTAACAAAGCTAATAGTTATGTGATCTTATGTCACCCTAGTTTTTATAAACATAAACAAATGCAGCAATATCTTATATTATTTAATTAGTAAGTACTTTTTATTTTACTAGTTTATATATACTGCTAGACCTTCAACCACACAACTTCTTACCTTAATATCTGACAACGCAGGCTTAGTTTGTGAAGGACATGTGTATCCTGGAACAAAGTCTAAATCATTAAATCATTTTGTGTGCCTACAATGGACAAATGATGGTGCATTTCTGTCTCTATAGATTTTAATCAATGCATTAGTCAGATCTCAATTATGAGAAAATTTTGAGGAAATATTACCCTAGAGTAAATTTTAATTTATGCTGAAAAATTTTAAACGCATCCTATTTTGCATCAAAGTGCAAGTGTGAGTAAATTATGTATGACGACTTCTTGCTTAAAGCCTCTTAGAAAAGAAGAATATATTTGCTTGCATCTCACTAATATGCCAATGTTTAGGTAGCTACATTTACACCTGTTTGCCACAGGTAAACTGAATAGAACATCAGACAGCTCATTATAGAGACAAGTATGCTCCATTCCCAAAGTTGGATGACAGAACAAGTCATGGTGAGTACTGTAATTTTAGTGCTACCATACATCTTCAAGCTGTCTGGAGGTAAAATGCTTACTAAGCATTGCATTTGTGCTGTCAGAATACTTTATGGGATGGTAATTAAATAAAGGCAGCACTGTGGAGTTAAGCCAATATCTGATGAATTCTAGAAATCTCTTCTAGAAAGGTCTTACTTTGAATCAAGTTTTAGAAGAAGTATGTTTCACATTTATTGACTAATCTTTCATTAAAAGCACACTTGTGTAGGGTATTCGCTGAAAACATTCATTTATGTTTTCTTGTGATAGGTGAATGCCCAGTTCACCTAGCAGAGAACTCAATTGTTAGCATGCTGCCCTTTGAAATGTTAGTTTCCCCTCTCTCAACTTGTATGATCAGTCACTACTTTTAAATTATGACTTGGGGTGCCTGGGTGGCTCAGTTGGTTGGGTGTCTGATTTTGGCTCAAGTCATGATCTCATGGTTTGTGAGTTCGAGCCCCATGTTTGGGCTCAGTGCTGATGGCTGAGAGCCTGGAGCCTGCTTCAGATTCTGTCTCCCTTTCTCTCTGCCCCTCCCCTGCTCACAATCTGTCTCTCTTTCTCTCTCTCAAAAATAAATAAACATTTAAAAATTAAAAAAAAACTACAAAAAGCTAAATACAAAGACTGAAAATGGAGGCAGTTATCCACTGTTTTCCAAAAGTTTGGTTATGCCGCTTTGCTTTCATGAAAAATCTACATTAATCCCTGTTTTCACGAAGTGAAAGAAATCCAAAGAGGATTTTTGCTTGGTCAGTAAAAGGCAAAGAGAGAAAATAGTGTTCGGCGTTTGTTTGGCAGTGAGCCCTCATGCAGGCAGTGCTCATCCCAAGCAGCAAGAGTGGCCCCGCCACACCTCTTCCCTGGGAACTACATTTCAGCATCAGCATCAAGCCACCATAGCTTTGAATTGTGTCTGTGTACATCTGTGCTTTATCTTGATTTATTTTGTGCATCTGTTAGCAAGATTTGTCCTAAGGTATCAGAAAAGCCAAAGGGAGGCTATTTTGGGGGGGGGGGGTCTGGGAATGCTCAAATTTTTTTCTGTATAAATTAATGGTAATTGCTTCTTCTGATTATGCCATTTCAGCTTAGGAAAGGTTTCATAAGAACACTGTACTTTTGGATAGCGGGGTAAAACTGTACTGGAAAGAAGTATATTTATTTCATTCTTGTCATTTTTCACTTTTCCTCTGGAATTTAGTGCCCTAGTTTAAGATTGAATTGTACATATACCTCAGTAGGGAATGGATACGTTTTTCCTTTATACTTATTTATAGATGTTCATTTTAATAGTTATACACTGTATGATTGGTAAAAGCAGGCTATAGACCAGCGCTGGGATCCACAACGGTGGGGCAAAAGCCAAAGGCCAAATTCTGCCTGCACCTGTTTTTGTAAATAAAATTTTGCTTGAATTCAGGCCATTTGTTTATGTATTGTCTATAGCTCTTTTCTTGCTACTATGGCCAAGTTGAATAGCTGTGGCAGAGACCAGAAAGACCCACAAAGTCTAAATTATTTACAATCTGGTCCTCCACAGAAAAAAATTTATTGACCCTTGGACTAGCACATGGATTTGAAAATTTTTAAAGGAGTACATTTTTTGTTTGTGTGTTTTTGTAATATGCAGTAATGAGAAAAAATAAAATGATTTATTATCTCAGATGATTTTTATTTTCTTTCACAGTGAAGAATATTTTGCATTATTGCTTTAAATTTTTGAAAGTCTTAGCAATTTCCTATAGAAGGAGCTCCTGCTTGGATGCAAAGCTGTGTACACTGTTAGGTGGATAGTTAGCAAGCTGGTGTCTCTTCAAAGATAAAATATTTTCCAAACCATGCTGTGAGATTGGCATAGAAGGAAAACTGGGAATAGGGTTCAGGTGAATCAGTGAAATGGCTTCTAACCATGCAGCTATTATATGCCTGAAAACTGCACGAATTGAGGTTAGTCTGCAGGCCTTACCAGCTTGTTCTTGGCGAGGCTCCCAAACTCCTCTAACTATATCATGACTGTGACTTCATTCTCTAAAGCAGACTATTCCCCCTGGCTGTCTCAAAGACAGTCCCTGGGCCAATTTTTTTTAACCTGTCACATTTACTTTCTTTAAAAAGAAAAGTAAAAGAAACTTGTTAGGAAATAAAAAGAGTATATATGCTAAGTTATTTTTTATTATTTCAATTCTTCATTTCATTTTTATATAGTTGTATGTGTATACACGTGCACAATTAAATAATGCTGGTAGGATCATGAGGTAATGTAGTACTTTCCAAAATGTAGCTTTGGTATAGAACATCTAGCAGAAGGATAATAGATAATGATGCAATGGTTAACATTACTATTTTGCAAAAATTAAAAAGAAATAATCATTCAGAGCCAGTTTGGCATTTTCCTATATGACATCCTAATAGGACTTTGAATTTCAGCTGTCCATTTTTGTGAATTTGAATGCAACAGAGAAGATGTAGCTTTCACATAATTTTCTTCAGTTTAAAAAATCATAACCATTGCAATGGGATGCCTTAAGCCTTGGGTCACTTAAATCATTTCTGAAGACAGCACGTGCTCTTCAGGGACATGCAAAATGAGGAAGGCACTTGTTGGTCACTGTGTCTGTGTCACCTGTATAGACTTGGTACAGGTCAGTGTGTTTATGAGTCAGTAATGAAGAGGAATATGAAATGTTGCAACTTAGCAAATGTGCTAAAATGTAAATATGAAGAAAAATGTTTTGAAAGGCTAACCAGTTTAGAATCACAAAATATTTAGATATTCTCTCAATTTAGGATTGAGAAAATAGCTGCATGAGATATAAAAATGAAGATATAACTATTTACATGGAAATATAATTGTCTAAAAAAAGTCCTCCCTTCATTTTGAGTTAAACAAAACAAGGGGATTTTCAGATCCAATGGATTATAATGCTAATTTACATCAAATCTTGGAAGGAAGTAACCTATTTTATTCTTATTTGCTGTTGTTTCAAGATATAGTATTCCTACAGTTCTGAATTACAATAATATGTAGTAAAATTTTGAGAATATAGATCAGAGGTAAAAATCTGTGACATTGGCACAAATATAGCCTGCTGACATTCTATTGAATAGAATTCGTTTTGTGTCTGTTTTTCTTTCTTTTTTTTTTTTAAAAAACTAGAAATTTTGCTAAAAATTTTAACTCCAAAATCTCATTGAAAATCTGGGACATTTTGATATTTATTTTGTCTTAAAGAGTTTCTTAAACATAAATTTTGTGCAAGCACTTGGTAAAAAAAAATCAAATGGTACAGAGAGTCATAAGGAAATTTTCTTGATCTCTCATTTTTACATTTTCTGAAGTATTCTTCCATAAATATTCATGCTTACATGTATATATGAGTGAAATAAACAATGAGATCACAGCAAACACTTTTCTATGCATAAGTACTTTTAATTCCTCATTTTTTATAATTTGTTTTAACAATTTTTATTACTTTATTGCTTTGTATTTTCTTTTATTCTATTTTTACTGTCATTGCTTTGGTATTTTTAAATTAAATTCTCACATTTAATAGAACTTCCTCTTCTCCTCTACTTAAATGTTTTATTTCATAAGTTTCAAATGCTATCCCTTTGATGGTTGATAGGATTTGTGGTCATTGCAGTGGTAGAGAGGAGGGCTTCACAGTGCAAGCAGGGCAGGTAGGGTCCCCAGGCACTTCTGCAAACACCATGCTACATCCTTCTTGAATGATCTATCAGTCCTTTAAGTGGCCATCCAAATGTTTCTGAATGTTATTTTTCTGAACTCACAGCTAACAGCCATTCCTGGAGAAATAATAATCCTCTTCTTGACAAAAGTATGGAAATGTTTAGCTAGATAAGTGCATTTGACCCTCTGATCAACGCAAGAGCCAAAGTGGAGTGCAGAATAGAGAATTCAGGTCTTCTGACTTTTATTCTGATATCTTTCCCAATTCTTTGTATTGAGTTTGAGGGATCTGGGGGGATGATCAAGGAAATAGATATGACCATGAGGTGGCAGTAGCACACAAGGAGTTTTATTTGGACAGAGCTTTGGCAGGTTTGCATTTGGGGAAAGTCCCTCACAGCAGGAGCCCTTCCAGAGGTAAAGGGTGAAGGCTACTACCCAGAAGAGGCAGAGGGCAAAGGGAAGTCTGGGGGAAAGAGGATCAGAGAGAGTGTTATGAATCTAGATGATTTTGCTCAGCAGCATAATGGAGAGTCTCTGGGTCAGAGAGCTCTGAAGGGCAGCAGAAGCTTGGAGTCTTTTATAGCCACAGAGTTTATCTGATCTATGGTTAGCAGATATTGGGTGCAGTTTTGTGCATTGTGCAATGCAGGAAGGCCGTAAATGGCTAAAATTCTGCTTATATGGGCTTTATTTAAAACAACTGGATATGTAAAAATTTCGGGTTTTTTGGTGCCCATGGGGTTTGGAGCTAGTAGGTCCCAGCTTGCTGTAAAGAAGTAAACAACATAGGGCCAATGTACAGAAGCCATCTTTGGCTCACTGATATAACAGCTAGTCTGTACTAGTTTTGTTTGTGTATGTGTATCTTGTCATTATGACATACTCCCAATATACATAAAAATATACACACCAGTATAGTGTATAATATGTATACACCAGCTGTATTTGTTAACCTTATTTTGTCATAATGGCTCCAGGTTTTTTGAAGGAATAACTTCACTAGAGTTGCACTCTATTTCCTTTGAAGGAATTCAACTTCACTAGAGTTGAATTCCTCTGTGTGCCCCTCCTAAAACTATTTCCCTCCTCACCTTCTTCAGAAGAGTCTTCTTTGCATGTACACTTAGATGCATATACTTTATATGTATTATTTTTAAATAATTTATAAACTTATTTTTGGATGACTTAAACTTTATATAAATGATAACATAATGTACACAGCCTTTTGCCCTCTCCATACGATTTTTGAGAATGATCCAAATGGCTCCAATTGACACTTACAGGTCATTTTATTTTGTTTTGTTTTGTTTTTACTGCGAAATACTATTTCATCGTGTGACTTTAATATGATTTTAAAACAATTTCATGTTCACGTACATTCAAGTTGTTTCATTTTTCCCTGTTTGCAAATGATGCCGAAGAGAACATTTCTGGACATAACCTTCTTATGTACATACTGCTACTTGGCTATTCCATTTTGATAATCTGTTAGTAAATTGACAGATAATTACCAAATACCCTATGTGCACAGGTGTGGGACTTTCTCAAAATTAGATAAAATTCCTGTTCTTAATAAACTTACAATCATAGTTTAACCTTGTATATATTTATAAATCAGAATAACTCTAATATATGATAGCTTAATTTCATTTATCATTTTACTAAATTTAAATTTATTTCTAAAACAGAGGTGTTGTCAATGTCATTGCTTAATTATTTCCCTCAAAATTTGGTTTTGGTAATCTTCCAAAGTGCACAGGCAGGTATGAATGACTGAGTTACAGCTTTATCTCCAGGAGAATATTGTGTTAAAGAGCCATCCTGAATTTCTATCACTGTCACTTGCTTGGTTAATGATTTATTAAATACATCAGAGCAATTACAAAACTGAGATTAAAAAAAAGTGTTATTTACTATTGTCCAAGTAATTTATTAATTTTTTTTTTATGTTTATCTATTTTTGAGAGAGAGACAGAGCATGAGCAGGAGAGGGGCAGAGAGAGAGGGAGACACAGAATCCGAAGCAGGCTCCAGGATCTGAGCTCTCAGCACAGAGCCCAATGCGGGGCTCAAACCCATGAGATCATGACCTGAGCCAAAGTCAGATGCTCAACTGACTGAGCCACCCAGGCACTCCTTATGTAATTTAAATCACTCTTTAAGAGATGTATTTTGGGAAAAGTCAGACGGGCAGGCACATGACATGATAAGGATAAAGATCAGTGTAAGCTGATAACTTCTAATGGGAAATATATACAGAGCTTTTGAATTGCATTTCAAATCACTCATTTTTCCAGCATTTATTGTATGCAACAAATGCATAAGTGGTTAGCTGAAACAGGTAGCTCAAAAATATTTTAACATTTTTTATCTAAACAAATGTCAGAATTTTTTTGAAAATGAAAAATGCTAAATATAATAAAAGTGTATATTTATGCTCTCGGCAGCCAAATGTGCTTTTTAATGGAATTTAAATAAATGGAATTTTTATGACAAAAAAAGCAACAGTAAAAGCAGTGATTATGTTTTTCATAGTTCATTTGCCGTCTTTGCCCTGCAGACCTTGTGTGGAAGAAAATGAGATCCCGAGTGAAGTCTACAATGTCATTGACTCTGAAGAAGGACTCAGAGACCCATTGGTGTTTAATGACCCTTACTGGCCTATGCAATGGGAACTGGTATGATCTTCAGAAATAGATGGTTCTTTGGCAATGTTAAGAAATATTATTTTTGTCATATTTTAATGCAGTAGACAGACACTTTTATGCACTGCCTGCTTTTATCTATTGGTTTTGCAGAGAGAGACTTAGCAAACTTTTGATGAAATATTACTGCCAGCTTATTAATGAGTACTAATCCTTTTAATTTGATTACATCCTTAGGGTTTGATTTGTTCTATAAAAGATACCAGTTTAAAAAAAAAAAAAACTAAGACATTTAAATTTGCTGTATGTAAACAGACTCATTACACAGAAATGTTGTTGCCATCCAGGCTTAAAGTTCTTGTTCTTGCATAACCAGAATATATTCTATATTACATCAATAATGAGAGAATTCCTCTCTGTCTTTATGGATTAAGTAGACATTAGAACATTGCACAACAAACTTTTTTTTTCATAATGCTTCTAGTGTTGGACGTTTTAGAACCACATTGTCCTGTCATTTATACATGATTGTGATAATAGAAAGGATTTGAAATGAAAAAAAAATCACACATATTTTTTGAATGTAAATAACTAAAAAAAATTTGAAGTACATACCACTGAAGATTTTAAAAGGAAATATTTGGAATGTGAGATGACTTGGTGAAAATATCAGAGAAATTGAAGACCTTCTTATATCCATACTTAGCTCCTCATAGGTCTATAAATAATATGGTGTTGTAGAGGGTCTCATGCTGTAAAATGAGAAAAAGGCTAAATGCATTTCATCACATTCATGGATATAATGAGGTGAAAGATGGGAAACTGTTGTGGTGGCTGTTTTTTGTGTTGATCATTGGTAGTTACCAAGATGACTATCTGGAAAGAGTACAAAACCAATATTAGAAGAAGTCCAGCTCACTCCTGTGTAGCTTCAGTTCATCTTTAAAAATTGAAATGTAATTTAGAAAACTTTAAGATATGTATATGACTACATTTGACATTTCAAACAAAAAACTCAAGCAGAAAAAAATTGGGTTTTGCTTTAATTGTCTGGAGGTAAGATAATCAGTAACAAGTGAGTGAATTACAGCTGCTTAGGGTCATGAAAGCTAAAGTTAAAAAGAATGAATTTTTTAAAAAAGGAGGGAGGGCGGGGCGCCTGGGTGGCTCAGTCGGTTAGGCGTCCGACTTCTGCTCAGGTCATGATCTGTCAGTCTGTAAGTTTAAGCTCCGCGTCGGGCTCTGTGCTGACAGCTCAGAGCCTGGAGCCTGTTTCCGATTCTGTGTCTCCCTCTCTCTCTGACACTCCCCTACTCATGCTTTGTCTGTCTCTGTCTCAAAAATAAATAAACGTTAAAAAAATTAAAAAAAAAAAGGAGGGAGGGACAGTAGCTATATAAAAAAGGAGGGCATGAAATAAGAGGAAACGTCTTTAAATTTTTTTTTCTGACTGAAGAAGCAGCAAAAATTAAGATGGATACTGAAGATTACATATATAACATTTAATAATTAGCTACCTAGCAAGACACACTTTTATTGTATTGGTTGTTAAATGACAGGCTCCTCTATATTGAGGTCAAGAATTTCGGGAGAACACAATAGGGAGAGGAAATGAAGGCAAGTGATATAGGAAAGACAAGAAGAATTGAATAGCAGTCAATAAAGTGATGGAGATTAGAAATGGAGACAAGTCTTAGAAGACTATTAAGCAATTAGCTCTCTTAAAAACAGAGAACAGAGACTGTGAAAGGCAGAAGGCAGAGTAAAAGGAAAAATTCTAGTGTTTTCTACAGCGAGCTGATAGACTTTTTCCGCAAATAACCAGATAGTAAATATTGCCGTCTTTGTCAACTGTATAAATTCCTCTGGCATAATTTTATTGTTGTTGTTCCAAATCTTTAAAAGTGTAAAAACCTTAGCATACAGCCATACAAAACCAGGCTCTAGGCTGGATTTCACTTGAAGACCATAATTTACTGATGCTACAGAAAATAAGGGAAAAAGAAGAGCCAAAAAAAATCATTCAGATTTAGCTGTCTCTCAAGCATCCAACTGTTGTGTTATACTATGCACATATTACGCTAGCACAATTCAGGAACGAAAGGTCAAGCCAGGCCATATTAATGTCAATAGCTTTCTGGAGCATTACTATATTCCTTATAGCACCATTCTAGAGTTTTGTCTGCTGGTATGGAAGCGATTCCTTGTAATACCTTATAATATTAAGTCCAGCCATAATACAAAATTGCAAAGAAAGATTTGCAGTTTCTGAATGGATGTTCTATCTAAAACATATTCCTAACAGCAGACCTAAGCTGTGTTATAGGATCCATCCTCTGGTGAGAGTACCAAATGTATTTATTAAAAGCTTGAGTGGCACAGCTGGATTGTGCTGCCCTTAAAGAGAAAGTTGAGAACTTATGCTGATTACCACCCGTTAGATAGTCTCCCTTAGTTACTAGTGTCACTCTCTTTCTCCACAAGCAAGTGTCCTAAAATGGGAGTCTGTTCTTATCTGCGTTTTTGTGCCCACTGCTCTTCAACCAACAACATATGGCAATCAACATGGTAAAGTGTTCCATCATGATAACTTGGATAAGTGGCCTAGAGGAAAGAGTGAAAGCTGAAACAGAGATCACAATTTTTATTATATTAAGTAGAAAAAAATAACATAACCCATTTTATCTGGTGCTCAGAGCTCAATAGACACTGATGAGAAAAGTTACAGCAGTATAATTTTCAAGAAGGTAGGGTTGTCTAATTTTTTTCTGCTTTAATTTTTGATTCAGAATTTCGTTTTGTGAAAAAGGGGTATTGCATGTTCAAGCTTTATTTTACCTAGAGGACCATGGGGCAGATGATGTAAAAGTGAGTTGGCAACGTGAACTTTCATCAGTGAAAAAGGTATCAGAATACTCGTATACACTTGAGTATCCGTGTCAGTGAGCCAGGGATCCTATCCTGATCTCTATGCCTGTGTGGACTGCCACAACACAGGCCAGAGGACCAGGGTGAGGATAATGCCAAGAGAGATTCAGCCTATGAGTTTAAAAGGAAAAATAAATGTTTGATCATTTTAACATGGCTTTGTAGATTAAAAAAAGAAAACAAATCTAAAAAATGTTGCTATGATTGGATATATTAGGAAGAATATAGGCGTTAGGGTTAGGCAAACGTGGATTCCAACCCTAGGTCTAGACTGTGACTATAATGAATATCTTAATCTTCTGAAAATTTGTTTTCTTATCTGTAAGATGGGCCTAACAGTCTGTACTTCACTGGATTATTTTTAGAGTTAAATGAAATTGTAGACACAAGGGATGTGTCACAGTATTTAGCATGTGGTGGGCATTCAATCAACAACTTGGCAGTTGGCCAATTCCTTTCCTACCTATAGTGGGTTAAACTTCCATCACATAGGAAATAGACTATGCCCAATGCTCATTTCTGAACGATGCTAGATGACTAGAGCAGTACTAGGGCAGGTTATTAATAATTCGTTTGCTATAATAAAATAGGAATAATGTTTATCTTAATGGCCTCTGAAGAAGGGCTTACCCCACAAAGAGTGCATAAGCAGATTCATTGAGATGCAGGAAAAATATGAAAACTTCCATTCATATTTATTTTTTTAACCTTTAATTTTTTAGTTTTTCTGAATATATTATAATCCATATAATGTACTATACTATATATTAGTATATTAATGCATGTTTTAACTTATACATAACTAAATGTACATATAATATAGATATATGCAGAAAACTTTTCTTTAATGATAAGACTCATGAACATAGTGTCTGAAAGCAACTGATATACTCAACAAATACTCATAAAGTGGATGTCACAGTATTTTGCTGAGTGTCTGCTATATGAACGGAAGTAGGCATTAAGTCTGAACATCAGTCAGCTATGGATTTTTACTTTAAAAATCTTAAAGCCTAAAAGAGATGATAGCACTAAATATTATTAAACAGAAAGCCATTCTACTAAGAAGACAAAGTTCAAGAAGTTACTTCTAGCTTGTGGGAGGTAATATTTGAACTGGGACTAAATATGGAAACCCTATAAACAGAGACATGAAGATGGAAAAGTGTGGTTTTTGTCCAGAGAGATGATCTTGAATATTTGAGGTCCAAACTTTATTCTATGTCAGTAGAACATATTAAAAGATTTTGAGCTGAATATTTGAGTTTGAATACCACTGATTTATTATTTTGTCCATTCATTTATGAAGCACTTGTTTGTCAAATACTATGGTCAGGCCCGATGCCGAATACACAAAATACAAATACGAAGTACATGCTATTCTTATTCCCAAAAGATTCATAGTTTAGTGAGAAAGCCATGTAAATGTACTCACTGCATATTATGAATGTAAAACACAGGTGTGAATAAAAGAAAACCCAGTGATTATGACACTCCAAAGAGAATGGCCTGTTCTATTCAAGTATGGTGGAAAGGCTTCACTGAGTCAAGAGATATATAAGCAAATATTTATAGTGCAAGCGAGGAAGGCTGGCTGAGCTATGGCCTTTTTCATTTGGCCAGAGCTTAGAGAAATAGCAATGGAGAAAAGGCTAGACAGTTTATTTGGGCTCTGTTCCAAAGGACCATATATGCCAAAATAAGATATTTGTCCTTTGTCCTGTAGCTTATGGAACTAAGAGGCTTATGAGAGGGAAGTGACTCGATAACCTTTGTCTGTAGAAAGATGACTGACATAACGGGTTAAGTTCAGGATGAAGGGGATTGCAACTGGAGGCAGAAGAGAACAGTTAGGAGAGGGCTATAGTTCAGGAAAATGAAGAAACTTGGCCATAGGAGGTAAAGCAGAGGGTATGAAGACAAATATGCAAAATCAAGCAATATTTAGGATGAATATATTGATGAAAATCTTACGCAAAACTGGATATGAGAGTTAAGGGAGAAGGGTCAGTCCATAATGATTTGAGACTGGTTTGGTGACCTGGTGAGTGATTGTATTAAGTCTAATAGGTCTTCCATACTCAAATACCAGAGACCAGATGGCTTAAACGGTGGAAATTTATCTCCTCACAGTTCTGGAGGCTGGAAGTCCAAGATCAAGGTTCCAGCAGGCTTGGCTTCTCCTGAGGCCTCTCACTGGCTTATAGACAGCTGGCTTCTCACTGTGTCCCCACATGGCCTTTTCTCTAAGTGTGTGCATCCCTGTACCAGTCCTATCGGATTAGGTTTTATAAAGACCTAATAAAGTGAATCAAGTCCTATTGGTTTAGGCCCCCACCCTTATGATCTCTTTTAACCTTAATTGCCTCTTTAAAGGCCCTATCTCCAATATAGTCACAATGTGGGCTAGGGATTTAACATATGAATTTTGGGGGGACACAACTCAGTCAATAACAGGGGATAAATTAGGTGATATGGCTGAGGTAGTCAATTATGTATTTGACAGTATGACCATGATCTGACTGTAGAATATTTAAATTGAAAAGGAAAAAAAAGGGGGAATAAAATATTTTATAATTATAATGGGATCATTACCCATGTTTTAATAATGAAGAAATTGAGACTCATAGGATTGAAGATAATAGGCACTTTGAAATATAGAAGATAATGAGTTATATCATGGGCATTATAATTACAAATTTGTTGATATAACAAATGTTGCAAACATAAATGTACATTTCTGTTACAAATATGTAACTATAACACATTGCCCACAAGTGCGCTCATTATCATCTATATTTTATTGCCTACCTGTTATCTTCAAGTCTTTGAGTCTCAATATAATATATAATAAATGTGAAACTCTAACATTTTACATTATGTATGTATATATGAAAATATATACTATTTAGAGATGCATCCGTAAATGTATTGATTGATGTTTCCCAGGAATATGTATTTTGTGGAAAGGAAGGTGTAATGATAATATTTAAAGGTGAAATAGAGTTCATTAATCTGAAAGCATTGTGTAGGTTAAGATGTGGGACAAGAGAGAGATATGGACATATGTTTGCAGAAATTAAGTAACAAAAGCTGAACAGGGGGACTGGCATGGTGCACGAAGGGAAGGAGACCATAGAGCAGATTTATTTACTCAAGAAATACTTATCAAGTGCCTAGTAGAGGATAGACAATGTGCTCAACCTTGGTGACTCAATAGTGAACAGAAAGACATCACTATTTTCTTAGAGCTGATAATCCTAGCAAGAAATAATATAATTAAACAAGTAAAAACCAGGTAGTTGAGAGCAAATAATGGGGGCTTTAAACCTAATGTCAGGGGTATAGGAAAAATTTTTCCAAAGGAAATGACATTTAAATTAAGAACCAAGGTGAATATAACTTAACTTGACAAAGAAGTTGCCAGGGTAGAAGGAGAGGCTGCCTTAGGCAGGGAGACATAACAGAAAGAACCAGAAGATTGTGTGTCATTGAGGAACCAAAAAAGCTGTCAATATGGTCAAAGCTGCTAATGGAAGGGGAGCTTGAAAAGTTGCAGAAGGAATGCCTTGATAGAGATGAGGAAAACTAAAAGAGTGTGCTTGTAGGATAATCTAGCATAAAGGAAAATATCATTGACTATGGATGGTGCTTCTCAGAAAACAATAAAATAGTATGACCTATGAATCAGCAGCAAAGATGTTGTTATTCTTAATGAGAATAATTCCAGAAGACTATTGGAAAAAGAAACAAAACTGCAAGGGACTGATGAGTGAATCTATGTTGAGGAAGTGGGGACACTGAATGGAGGAGACCTATTGTAAATTTTTATCTAATCCGCTTATTATTGAATTACTGAGAATATTAATATGGCTTTTGGAGTTCAAGGCACTTAGATTTGAGAACTGGTAATGACACAGTGTAAAGAATGGGAAGCAGAAGACAATAGAGTTATATCTTAAAGGTGCTAAAAGAAAATTGCTACCAGCCCAGAATTTTATTCCAAGAGGGGAAAATCCTTCAGGAATGAAGATGAAATGAATTTATTTTCAATCAAGCAAAAACTGAAAGTCTTCATCAGCAGCAGATTCTACTATAGGAAATACTGAAGGATGCCCCTTTGGGCAAGAAGAAAATAATCTTGGATGAAAATTTATAAAAGTTATCTGAAGCACAGGATGAGACTGTTTTTCTCCCAAGTGAATATAACTTTTCTTTTGTCAGTCAGAGAAACTAGCAATCTGGAATCACTTTGACCCAAGCCCAAGTATCAAGATGATTTTAAGTTGGACATCAAAATAATAATAATGATAATGATAATGATAATGATAATAATAATAAAGTAAAAAGAGAGAGAGAGAAAGAAAACAAAGAAAAAAGAAAGTTGGGAATCAATCACTGAGAGAGCTCCTTGTAGTTCACCCTGGCTCTTAACACGAGCTGCTCATCTCCTTAGACTTTGAGCCAAATTTTGGGGAGCTTCAGCTGTCCCTAGGAGAAAGGTGGCTTTAATTATAAAACTTACCTGTCTATATTTCAGCTTCTTTTATGTCTTGGCCTCTTAATCCCATGTGAGATTTCTGATACATTCAAATATTAGAATATCTGTAGTTTTTCTTATATCTATTCAGTTTTTTTAGTGTATTTAGCAGGAGTGTTAGAAGGAAGTATTATTTTTAATATAATTTATTGTCAAGTTAGCTAACATACAGTGTTTACAGTGTGCTCTTGGTTTTGGGGCTAGATTTAGAAGGAATTATTTAATCCATCATTACCAGAAATAGACGTTTGATGTTTATTCTATATAAATAACCAAAATTTGAATTTCTTTAATCAGTCACATAAAAGACGTAGTACTATCATACTAAAACTGGATGTTGCACTTCTGCCAGAATCGCACCAATATATAGCCTGAGCAAGCAGCCATTTATTTCAACGGTGAGGCAAAATTCTGTCTTGCCTAATGGTCAGAATTTCTTTCTATTGGATTTTCAATTTCTAAATAAGTTATTGTAAAGATAACAGGAAAAGAACATTATTGAAGAGAGGATACACACGCACAGTCATGAAACGTCAACATTTTTATCAGTTCCATACGGTAAACTACCTCTATAAATGGAAACATTTATACTGATTTTTTCTGATTAAAAACGTAAATATTTAGACATAAACAAAAATACAAAGACTAAAATATTTCCTGTAACCTTAACACTCATATATAATCGCAATATACACTTGTTACATATTATTTTAGATATTGTCTTATGCCTGCATTATATACTATGTCCATATTATATATTATATATACTTAAACATGCTTAAAATTATCAAATAAAAATGTAAACATGCTACAAAGACTCTGCCATACTTATTTTTTTTCCTTAATATATCTTGGCAATTTTTTTGTCCCAGTTAATTTAGATCTAAGATGTCTCTTTCAACAATTGTTCAGTATTCTTTATCTGAGCAATTATTTATTGATGGTCTTTAAGTAGTTTTTACTTCACTCTTTTATAAGCACTTCTCTGATGTGGTTACTTCACTCTTTTATAAGCACTTGTCTGGTGTAGTGAGTGGACTTTGTGAGGGGTGTTTTCACATAGAGGACACCCCAGTAGGTGAGATCCATCAATAGACCACTCAAGGATCTAGTGACACAGCCTTTACTCTAAAATCTTGGAAGACTCTATGACCCATGTGAAGCTAGGAGTAGAAAACTGTGGCTCACTGTCCTTTGGCCTCTAGCTGGGTTCCCAAAGCCCTTTGATTTGTTTCTCACCAGCACATTCTCTTCTCTAGTTCTTGCTGATAATAACTTACAGTTGTCCAAAACAGTTCAAAGTGCAGTAGCCAGTAGAGGGGAAAGAAGGAAATAATGTGTTAGAGAAATTCAGTTTCACCTAGTCTTTTTTTTTTCTTTCTCTTTCCTTTTGGGTGTATTGAGGCAGTCTGAAGTCAGCTGAGATGTTGCAAACTACTCTCTCTTCTTCTACTCACCCAACTGCCTTTGTTGAAGAACACCATGGTAAAATGCAAACTGCACTTAGTATACACTGTCCACCAGATGTAGTAAAAAAAAAAAAAAAAAAGGCAGTAGCCAGCCATTCTGGGAGATGGACTTAACCTAAAAGCTGTCTTTGCTTTATGTCCTTCTGTGAAAAACTTGGGGATTTCCTGAGTCCTGTTGAAGAAACTTAACCACTCAGTTTATAGGCTAAGCTCTTCTCCTTTCCTAATGTTGAATAACAGGCTGATTAACACCAGTCAGTCTTTCCTTTAATCTATGTCATTCTCCTTCACAATTTCCAGAAAAAATATTAATGTTTCTTGACTGTTGATGGCTTCTGCATTTTAGCAATGCAAACTTTTAAAAATTTTTGCTTTTCTATTTTTTTCTTCATATTGCTGAGATTTTATAAGCAATGTGTAGGCTCAAATCATTATTGAAATGGGACATTGTTCCTTTAAGGTTTAGTGGTGAGAAAGAAGATAAAAATATATAATGCCCTTATAAGGAATGGACTGGCCTGATGAGGTTTGATCAGAGGCCTGATGGAGGCCACTGACCTCTGTTCATGCCACAGGAATGCCAGACTACTGGATTGGTGTAAGCAGTGAGATGCTAGGCAAGGAAGCAAAATGCACAAAGAAAAGGTAGTCTATATATTGCAGACATTCTTTATCAGTTTTGTGTAGAAAATATCTAATAGTTGAATTACCTTATGGATAGAATTGTGATGTATAGTCTTTGCTCTTTTATTTTTTTCAAGTTTTATTTATTTATTTATTTATTTATTTATTTATTTATTTATTTAAGAGCGAGAGAGCGAGAGCAAGAGCGAGAGCGCGCGCTTGAGAGAGGGAGCATGAGCAGGGTACAGGCAAAGGGAGAGGGAAAGAAAGAATTTTAAACAGGCTTCATGCCCAGCTCAGAGCCTGACATCACACTCAATATGACAATTGTGAGATCATGACCTGAGCCAAAATCAAGAGTTGGATGCTTAACCAACTGAGCCACCCAGGTGCCCCTGCTCTTTGAGATATTAAAGATTTACTGATGGATTCAAAAGATGCTCATCTTTATCTGTCATCCAAGATGATGCAAATAATGTTATAATTAATTTGAGAGTTGACTTATGAACTAATTACCTTATAGCTCCTTACATATGTGTAGGTAGAGTTTGAGTTGCCACTGGCTGCCAGCCTCTCGTGACGAAGACAAGAAGGGAGTTGTGCTGGCAGCCAAAAAACTTTGTCCTGTGTGTCCTCTCCAGCCAATTGTTATGTGGTGCTAACTTCTAGTTCAAGGTTTGATGTCACCTTATGAGTTTCTCCACGCAAGTATTTTAATTTCTTCATGTGATCTTATATACCTTCTTCATAGGTCTTTGATTATGTGGATGTATTTACATATAATAATTATTTTCTATGCCCAAACAGATCTTGGAATAATTTATTAAAGTTAAATAAAACTATCTGGGGTCATTAATTTATTCCCAAGGTCAGTAATTTTTTTAGCTTAGTGGAAGCTGTGGTACCCTGCCTAGATCACTTTGCCTGCCCCTGGCAGTATTGACCACAAATGTATTACAGTTACTACCCCACTTCTCCAGCCTCCTGTGTCTGTATCTCTTGCACCCTCAGAATTGCCCTTGGCTGATAGGAGCAGTCTAGCCAGGGAGGCTATGGCACTTTCCCTTAAACCATTACCCTTTCAGGGATGGCAGGTAGACTATGTCTGACTAATACAGGGGTACAGAAGTCTAGCTTCCTTGCCTCAAGAGGGAACAAAGCTGTGGTGAGATTTATATTCCAGATTTCTTGCAATCTCCTTGGATTAGGCCAAGACTAGACTCTCCTAAGACTACAAAATGATCATCTCTTCCTCCTTTATGCTGCATCACTTCCACTCTTATAGGTATTCTTGAAGAGATCTTCCTCAACAAAGCACCTGAAACCCTGGATTGAGCCGTGTTTCTAAGGAAACTGAATTAAGACAGTACCAAAAGTGCTTTTTGGGAATAGACTCCAAGAATGGGATCCTTGAGTTAGAAACTTGAGGGCTGGTTTGTAGCAAATACCTAATCACTTGTGGTAGGTAGAGTTTGCATCGTTCTGGCATGCAGCCATAGTACAATTGCTAAGGCTGTCACTGAGGTCAGCAGGAATAAGATACAGGCAGAAGGAGGTGCACCAGCTTGTGCGATATTTCTGGCATTTGAGAGGTATAAGAGAAATATAAATTATAAAGACTTTGGAATTGAGAAGCTATTTCTGAATGTCATTGGTGCTTTGAAGAGATGAAATAACAAGCCTAGGGCAATCAATCATCAATTTAAAGCCAAGTATGATAGTCAGACGGCCTCTTGGGCAGCTTTTAAAGAGACCTTCAGATCCTGCAGCTGGAGAACAGACAGAACTTAAGACCGGGCATGAGACTTAATTATAAAAGTCACAGGCCTCAAGAGAAAGCTTAATTCTCAGTCTACGAAAGTCTTGTATGCTAAAGCCAAAACCTGAAACATAAAGAAAGTGACACAGAAATTTGGTATAGTGTTATCTGGGTATACACACATGTAGACCTCGTACTGCTGAATTATTCTGAAACTTAGACTTGCACAAGTAGTCCAATCCCATTCATTGAAAGAGCCTTTCCTACCTCTTGGTTGAAGACTGTGCAGAATCCTCAAATGAGGCAGATAACTTACAAAATAATCCTAACCCCTTCCAACCTGCCCCCTACTCCCCTCTGGGTCACGTAATCAACAACTTAGATTATATCTCAGCATAACCCACTGGTAAAGTACTGAGCTTGCTAAGGGAGATGATGGATTATATGCCAACACAGTTGCAGGAATAACGAACAAGTTCAACAGTAACTATGGAAGTATTCCTGTGAGTGAGTTCTGAAGGTGTTGGATCAGGATGGTGGGGTGGAATATAAAGCTGAATAAGTGAGATTATATTTTACTACTTTTAAAGTAGTAGAGATGTCAGTCTTATGTGACCAGTTGGTGGAAGTGATCAAAGACTCAGAAGAGTGGGCGTTATAGAAAGGATTTACTACATAAGTCGTGAAAACCCATCTGCTGATTTTGATTCTTGGAGGAGCCTTGCTTACAGTTCATTTAAGAAGGAGGTACCGGCATCATTCTAGAAGTTCATAGTAATTATACTTTGTAGGCTGAGACTGGTTGTAGGAGAAACATTGTGACAAAACTTGGCTCCATAGATGACTGAGAGAGAGAGAGGCAGAGACAGAGAGCAATAATAGCATTTTCTATAATTTGAGCACATATTCAATCTATTAAAATATACTCTATATATTCAATATATAGAATAGTGCTATGTATCTGTTATCTATCACCTATCTATCTAAAATAAGATGAGATCAAGGATGAATATGCAGAAAGCTGAGATCAGACATCCCACTGGAAAGTTATAGTCCTTTGCCAAATTTCTAGACCTGTACACTTATTAGACTCAGAGTTCATCAATTTAAGGTGTCAAGTTTCCTACCTTAAGGAAGGCACTCTTATCATCATGGGGATTATGTATAATAATATTTCTCCGGTCCTTTCCTAAGGGTATATACAGCCATTTACTTGGATAACTGTCTATGGAAGAAAGAGGAATATCCAGATATTTTGAGGTCTTTTGGATACACTATCCAAATTGATGCTGATACCCGAGAAACCAAAGCATTCTGACAGCCTCCCTGCAGGTAAAAGGGCACATGAGAGCAGTTAAAAGGTTTCCTGGCTTAGGTGTAAGTGGACCCATGGGCTCCACAGATTCACTTACTAGTCAGTCTTTTTGTTTGAGAATGTATAATCATAATGGACAAACTTAGCAGTTGACAGAACTCTCTTATGGCTCCTTGACCAGCTCAATAAGAGCAACTGCAGTGAAAGTGGAATCCCCTGAAACTATCCCAGTAACCCCTTCTCAGCCAAGATAATAAATCAAAAACAATTTTCTATCCACAGGGGAATGGAAGAGATTACTGCTATCCTCAATGCCTTCAAGGTTGTAAGGATTGTGGTACCATTTTCTCTTCATTTAATTCAGCAGTCTAACCTATGCAAAAACTGGATGTATACATGAACAATGACAGTAGATTAACCACAGACTTAACCAAATGGCAATCCTAATTGTGGCAGATGTATCAAATGTGATCTCTTTGGTTGAGCAGATTAACAAAGTTTTCGTTATGTGATGAGGTATGTGGCTGTTGAGATTTAGAGTACGTTCTCCTCCGTATGTACAAAAAAGAGTATCAGAAGCAGTTAACATTCAGTGGGGAAGATAACAGTATACATTTACAGTCTTTCCTTAGAGCTACGCTAAATCTCTTATTGTCTCATAATATATTTCAGTGGGGCATGGACCATCTGGACATCCTGCTGAATATTGTATTGGTCCAGTAAGTTGTTGAAAAAAAGTGGAAACAATTATGCATTCCTTCTTAAAGTATGCATGCTCCAAAGAGTGGATGATAAACCTCACAAATGCTTAGGGACCTTTATTGATGGTATGATTTGGGGGTGTAAGGTTTCAGTAGCCTAAGGCACGCAACCACATTTCCTTCAAAGTAACACAGGGTGGGAGAGAGAAACTCCACAAAAGCTGAATCAGTGGTGCAGTTTTTCCTGTAGGGGACTGTCCAGTGGTCTAGGTCATTATAGGATGTCCCCTCCAAAGTAAAGGACAAGCTATTGCAACTTGTACATCCTTCTACTAGTAATGACATATTTGGCAGACTTCTTCAGGTTTTGGAGGCACAATATTCTGCAGTTGGGAATACTGCCCTGACACATTTATCGTATGAATCTAAAAGCTGCTAGATTTGAAAGAGGCCTAGAGCAAGAAATGATTTTGCAGATGGTACAGCTGTGGTTTGAGTAGCCTGCTACTAGACCATGTGGCCAGGCAGACCTCATGGATACCTGATAAATACCTCATATATATTTCATAAATAGCTGGAGGTATTTATGGTAGAAAACCGTGCTATATGGAGACTCTTTCAATCCCCAGTGGAAGAGTTGCAACACAGAGTACTGAAGTTCTAGAGCAAGGACATGCTGTATGTAACAGAGAACCATTCTACAAACAGATCTTGGCATGCTAGTGAGCCCTGGTAGAGTTGAAACTATGACAATAGAATATCATGTGACCACACAACCAGAATTTCTCATTATGGGCTGGATAATTTCAGACTACCAAGTCATAATACTGGATAGGATGAGCTCAGCATCAATCCGTTATAAGGTGTAAGTAATTACATCCAGCATATATAATCTGAAGCAGATACAGAGGGATCATGAAAGCTGCACAAACAAGGTAGCTGGAGCTTTCTGTTACCTATCACTGTTGTACCAGCAACCTCTTTTCAGCTTACCCCAATGATTTTATGGTGGACACTATGATGAACTTCTCAGCTTTGTCTTCAATGCCTAATCTTCCAGGGTGAAGATACTCTCTAGTTTCAAATCTTTCAGGGATTGCCTCAGCTACAGAGAGCTCCCTCACTCATGGTAACACCTCTTACCAATCAATGCAGGTATAAAGTCCTGGTTACTCTGGCTCCATTTAGGCTAACTCTGAAGGATCATTTTAGCTATCTACCAGGGATATTTATCTAGACATGTCCATGGGGTTGACAAGGCTGCATTGGAGCTTGACTTCGCAATCCTACTTCCTTCTTTTCCCTTCCACAGGTGTTGATTCCAAGGGGACTCCTTAATAAATATCCTGTATTCTAAAGTCCATAACTAAGCCTGCCCCTAAGGGAATACAATCCATAATAGGCCTTATAGGATTTTCTGTGATCAGGTGGCAGAGGGGAATAGAAAACAGCTTGGTTCACAGATGAGTTGGCATGTTAGTACAACCATAAAATGAATAGTTGGTGCATTATACTTCCACTCAAGTGTGGCTTTGAAAGACAATGATGAAGGAAGGGATGCCTACCAGTTGGCAGGGCATTGGGAAGAGCTCCTGGTTATTGTGTAAAGAGACATACAGTCTGAGGTAAAAATATTAATGGATTCATAGACAGTAATAATTATATAGTCAGTCAAGGGATCTGGGAGGAGCAATATTGTGAGATCAAGGTTAAAGATATCTGGGAAGAGATATGTATAGATGCATTCATGGAAGTGGAAAGGAAGCATGAAGCTCTTTGCATTGTACACTAGAGTAGACCCTTTATACAAGAAGCACTGAACAACCAAATGGGCAGGATGGCTTGTGCCAGTTGTTTTCAGTCAGCCTCTCTCCTTGACCATGACAATGATGGTAGGCATGTGAATGGAAGGGCCATTGTGCAGAAATGGAATCTTTTGTCCCCAAGAATATGTGCTGTATCCTACCAAGACCTATGTACCCAACCACTTTTCCTGAATGCCAAGATCTATCAGCAGCAGAGATTAATGTTGAGTGTCTCATATGATTCTTGAAGGGGACCAAACAGTCACTTAGTGCCAATTTGATTTAATGGGACTCTTTTTCTATTGAAAAAAGCAGAGTTTATCATGATCAGGATTGATACCTATGGGTTCAACTTTCTTGTCTACAGGACTTTGACCAACATCATATTCTAAGAACTCATGGAGTATTTGATTCACTGGCATGAAATCCTGTACAACAACATCTGAGACCAAGAGATACATTTTTTTTGTAAAGAAGGTAGGGAAATGGACATATGACCATAGGAACCATTGGTCTCATCACCTGCTGTATTCTCCAGAGACTGTTGTTCTGTTATAATAGTTGGATGACCTTAAAGATTGCAGGCAAAGTACCAATTTGGAAATGGCACCTTGCCAATTTGGAAATGGCACCTTGCAAGGATGGGACACTATTTTTCAGAATGTAGTGCATTCTTAAACCAACATCCATTATGTACTGCTATATTAGAAACAGATAGAATTCATGTTGTTATGTACTGAATTGTGCCCCCACCCCCTGCCTCACACACACACACACACAATTCAAATATTGAAGCCCTAACCATCAATGTGACTATTTTTGAGGTAGAACCTTTAAAGAAATAATTAAGGTTAAATGAGGTCATAAAGGTAGGGATCTAATCCAATAGGACTGGTGTCCTTCTAAGAAGAAGAAGAGATTCCAGGAATGCATGCACATAGAGAAAAAGCCATGTAAGGACACAGTGAGAAGATGGACATCTGCAAGCCTAAGAGAGAGGACTCAGGAGAGACCAGCCCTGCTGGCACCTTGATCTTGGACTTTTAGCCTCCAGAACTGGGAGGAAATACATTTCTGTTGCTTAAGCCACCTAGGGTGTTGTATTTTGTTGTCAGCTCCAGCAAACAACACATGGCTTTGGGAACAAAGGAGTTAAAGGAATGGTCTTACTTATCATTTCCATGGACCTGCTTGGAGAATTTGTGCTTCTTGACCCTGAAACCTTAAGCACTGAGTCTAGAGGTCCTGGGCTTCTGGATGGGTCTTTTCCATCTATGAACACAGTAAATGTAGAGGTACAACTGCTGCCTGGTTGTTTGGGCAGCTAGTGCCGTAGACCAGCAAACACAAACCAAGAGTAATGGCCTTTATCTTCTTTGGGAGTCAGGACTGCTAAGAGCAGAAAAAAACATATTTGGCACTCGGGTGATCCACTGGGGTGGGTGAGGGAAGGCGTCTCTGTGTTGTGCTCATTTGTAACTGTGAATGGGCAAGTACAGCAACCATGGCCTTCCTAATAAGGGCATCATGAAAAGACTCACTCCTCAGGGATGAGGCTCTGTGTTACTCCACTAGGTAAGCTACTGAGGCCAGCAGAAGTGCTAAGAAATACAGAAAGGAATAAAGAATGGATGATAAATGAAGGAGATGAGTATCAGTTTTAGCTGTAAGACCAACTGCTGCAGGTAGTAAATGTCAAGAATTGTGACCAGAGAATCCTGGAGAATCTGACTGGGTGGAGTAAATCTGTTGTAGGAAACAAATGCATTCAAGTGGATAGCACAGATGCTCAGCTCAAATCCCCTTTACTGGCCTCCTTTATTGTCCCTCATCTGTTGGGAGTATTGGTTGCTCACAGCTCACAACTGCCCCCTTCCCTGGAAATTTGCCCTCAGCTGAGATTGTCACTTCACGCAGGAGGTTATGCACCTCCTGTTATTGAATGGGGAGCACAGATAATGGCCAAAAATAGGGGTACAAAAGACTGGCCTCTTGCCTAAAGGATGGGTATCTTTGTAGTACAATTTATGCTTCAGATTCTCATCCCACCCATGTTGGACATCAGGCATAGACATTACCTGAGACCACGTCTTTGCTGAGTTTTTCCCTCTCCTGTTTTTTCTAGCTCCTACATAGGCTCTGCCTTCAAAGATTACACCCATAGTAATCTTGTGCATTCAATTTTCTCTCTTGGCCTCTGCTTCTAGGGAAGTGGACCTAAGCAATTAGTAATAAAATAAATTCAAGAGGGCATGTCAATAATCTCATCCTGGTAAAGCAGCTTCTCTGAACCCGGCAGTCTGCTCTCACTGTGTGGATGTACAAATGACATGAGGCATAGCCTTTGCTTTCATTGAACTCCCCATGTAGTTTGGCAGTAAAAGCATAGATATGTGCACAACTTAAACTTGGGAATGGGTGCTAGATGGTACCAAATTGAAAAAAGGTAAAACTGGAGCTCAGAGAAAAGGAGTGCCTTTCTCAGACACCTACGTACTTGAAAATAACTATCAAAAATGCTCATTATTTAAAATAATTCTCAGTAACGTAATTTGAGAATTTGTGAAAGGTTGACAATATATATTAAAGCGGATAAAGTCAGTGAGATGTTAATTTGCTGCATTGATAAGAGTTGATTTAAAGCATATACATTTCCAAAAAAATTAGGATCTGAATCAGTGCTCTCATGTTGTAAGGTGTTCATTCAGAAATGAGCTGAAGTTCAAAGCATAGTGCCCAGATGCTGCTCTGCACTGAGAGGACAGAGCACAGTGCTTCTTTGCCTCGAGAACTGTCAGATAGCAACCATAGGGGGCAATGCAAGCTTGGCAGTAGCATTCTCAGCTCCCTGTATGCACCCGCTAAGGCTGTCCTTTCAAGGTACTGCTGTTTTATTATTCTTGTTTAAAACGACCTGAGTCTTTACAGTTTCACAATGTCTTAAAGCTCATAATTAACTTTAGTTTGGGGGCAAGCCGTATGTGGAAAGTGAGGAATAAATGTAAAAAAAAATTTATAAAGATACGAAGAGTATATAGGGGTGGAGTTTGAATTTAAAGGTGACACAGAAGTAGGACAGAAGTTTGTAGTTAGCCCAGTAAGAGTCTAATCTGTTCCACTAATTTTTGTCTGTCAGATTCCTGTTTTCTGAAAAGACAAGTCTGTGGAAAAGCACACTGATTCTTATTTAACTTTAGTTATGTTTCTTAGTAATTCAGTTTCTTTCTGAATATTGTGAATTAAGAGACGATTGTTAAACAAATATAAGAGTTGTCACAAATCATTTTAAGGGCATATTCATTTAATATATTTCTGTGACCTTATTTTACATTTCTAGTGTACCAACATATGAATATGTATACATATTGATAAGTATGATTTTCCTGCCCATCATTATAAAAATACCTTTCCTAGTTGAACTGTTAATGAAATGATGAGAAAATCTGAGGTGAACATTAGCAGTCTATTTTCATTTTGTTTCATCAAAATAATCTATTTTACAATTACTATTTACTTGCAATAACCTGCAGCAAAAAATGATTTAATGTTCAATATGTGCATTAAAATGCACTTGCTTTTTTTAATATGTAAAAGCTGATGGAAATTTCATTTAAGCACAATTCCTATATCACAGATTTTAAGCAAAATGAAAAGAAGTTAGGGTACCATTTAAACATGGCTATAAAAATAATTTCTTTCAATGGCTGGAGGGAAGGAAGGATTGGTCAAAGTAATTTTTATCTTCAATGGGATTCCCCACTAGCCTGCTTTCTTACTTGGCTTAATGCATGCCACAATAATCATGCTATTTCTTCCTAGCATTTTTCTAGCTCACAGTAATAAGAATAATTGCATGGTGTTTATATTCTAAAGTGCCTTTTCTCACTAAGCTCTGAAGTCCTTTCTGAGTATTAATTCTCACAAGATTTCTGTGTGGCAAAGGAATGTGTATTATTATCTTGTTTTTCCCCTTTTAACAACAAGGATAGTAAGACACATATGCAGTAAATGATACATAAGACAGAGTCAGGATGCTAGAAACAACCTTCCAGTTCAAAAGCCAGGCCATGATTTCTAGGAATTATTAACACCCTAGATGATTGAATCCTGGCAATTAGTAGCTATCTTTTAAGTCCTAGTTTTCACTCCTAGAACATTAACATTGATAGGAAGGAAAAATTTAATAACTTGGAATAAGTTAATTCTATTGCATCCTAGGTAATATAGAGATTGTAATAAGCAAGTTATAAGTAACTGCAGTTATAATAAGGTTATTGACAATGATTTAAAGTGTAAATGTTTAATGACATAGATGTAAAATTCACAATTAAAAACAAAAACATTTTAAATAATAGCTAGCCTAGAGGCTACTAGGGAAAAAAAAAAGAGCTAGGTATGTAATTTGAGTATAGTATCAAAGCTGTTTAAATTTATTGGATAGAGGTCAAAAATGTTCAGATAGGCCTGGAATACAACATTATTCAATATATGTTATTTAGCAAATATGTGAATAATATCTGTTGACAATGCCTACCCAAATTATTTTAGTCTTTTTTAAGGCATGATAATAACATTGAAATTTCATATGTTTAAGCTTTCTTAGCTTTTAGAGATACTTAAAAGATATTATCTATTCTTTAATTTATAAATGAAGTTGTTTGAAGTTTTTGATTTGCTTCAAAATAAATCTGGATGGTAAGAGGAATATATAAAACCAGAATTGGCCATCAGCTGATTATTGTTGAAGCTATATGACGTACATATGGGGATTAAATGTATTGTTCACTTTTAGTTATGTTTAAAAGTTTTTATAATAAAAATGTTTTAAATGTAAAAAAAATCATACCCAGATATATTAGATAAGAGATTATTACTAATCTGTTGTAAGAAAGTGCATCTCACCTTTCTGGAACTGAGCTGTATGGGAAAGTCACCTATCAAGAACATAGTCAAGAAATAAGACATACTGCACAAAAAGAGGGGTCTTCAGACATTAGTATGAGTATTATTTGAAGCATTCAAATAAAAGACGCTATTTAACTAGGTTAAGAAAATTAATAGTTTGAGCATTGACAGACTTAGGGTCAATTACTTGTGCTAGAATTCACTAGTTTGGTAATTTATTTCAATTCTATTAGCTTCCATCTCCTCATATATAAATTGGACATGATAATATCTACCTTAAAGGATTTTAATGAAGTTTGCATGTAATTAAAATTTTGTTTGATACTGGGTGTTATATAAATGATCACTAATAATTTTAAGCTCAGTTAAGTGTCAGACTCTTCATCTCAGCTGGGGTCATGATCTCATGGTTCCTGACATCGAGCTCCTGTGTTGGGCTGTGAGCTGACAAGGCAGAGCATGCTTGGGGTTCTCACTCTCTTCCTCCTTTTCTGCCCCTGCCCTGCTTATGTACTTTCTTTTCTCTTCTTTCTTTCATCAGGAAATATAAACTCATAATTTTATAACTTAGATAACTATGTAGTCTACTCAGTTAAGAATTCAACTCCATTAAGACTGTAAATAGATATTTAAAATTTTGTATTTGTATTTATTTATAACACAGACATAGGTTCTCAAGGATTCATAGAGCTTCATGTCATAAACCAGATTTTGTAACTGGCCTCTTTGTTAGGTAAGCAGACCCAAAGACAATAAAGTCTTAAAACATGGCTGAAACCCCAATAGAAACTCTATGTGACCCACAGAGCCTATCTGCACCAGCTAAAGCTATCTTTTCAAAATATTGCTGTTTTATTATTCTTGTTTAAAACTTAGGATCAATAATAAAACAGTGTTTAATAAAACACTGTCCATGGAAATCCTACATCTAGTGATATCCATTTTGATCTACTGATTTTTATATGGAGGATACTTCTGCTAGCTTCTGCTTTTCTTTACGTAACATCCCAGCTCTCCTGTTCCATTCGCATAATTTAGAACACGGCTCCGTTACATGTTGCTGTTAGTTCACTGGCAAGCCAAACATTTTAAAGACCAGAAGAAGGCTCTCTCTCTCTCAAAACAAACAAACAAACAAACAAACAAACAAGCATAAAACAAAAAGAAATGGCTACATGATTTTCAATGAAGAATGGCACTCTTTCAGAATACCCAGTAGGGAAAGATTGTCAGAAAAAAATCCATAACAGAAAATAAGCTACTATTTTATAAGGCAAAATTCAGGATCCCTTTTAGTAGAGGGACCAAAGCCCTATATTCCTTGATAAAGCTTGTGTGTACCTTTGTAGTACAACACAGGACAATGTGGGATATTGTGATCATAGAGAATTACTAAGAGAAGTTAACACAGAAACCTAAAATATTAGAGTCTTAACAGAACAAAAGTTTGTTTCACACTCACTCATGTTACAGTCCACTGTAAGTCAGGAGTTCTTCCTGGGAAACTCTTTACCCAAAACTCCTTTCTCTTCATTCTATCACACTGCGGGGTCTCCTTGGAATTCTGAGATGGATTTACTTCATTTTTTCAATCAATAGGTAAAGGAAAAGAGGTCCCATGGAGGGTTGCATGGGATATTTTAGGGGTCTTGCCTGGAAGTGAAATGAATCTTTTCTACCCACATTCCATTGGCCATGTCCCCAGATAGCTACAAGGTGTCTAGGAGATGTAGTCTTCCTGTGTATCTACAATGTGGAGACTGTAGACTGTTGTCTCTGCTACAATAGACAATGAAGAAAATGTGTCATCAGTTGTAGGACATTTTATACAAAAAAAATATGGTGGGGGACCCTGGGTGGCTCAGTTGGTTAAGCGTCTGACTTTGGCTCAGGTCATGATCTCTCAGTTCACGAGTTCAAGCCCTGTGTCGAGCTCTGTGCTGATAGCTCAGAGCCTGGAGTCTGCTTCAGATTCTGTGTCTCCCTCTCTTTCTGCCCCACCCCCAGTCATACTTCATACTCTCTCTCTCTGTTTCTCTCTGTCAAAAAAAAAATTTTTTTTTAATTTAAAAAAAATAGGGTGAATTGTGTATCTGTATGTAACCTCTGATGGACTCTAAGCTCTCTGAGACTGGGTACATTGACTTGATCAGTTATCTGACTTGCAGCTAATACTCAGTAAATAGTGTCTGGTAAATAGTAGTTTTGTTACGTAAATTAGTCCAGAAAGCCTAGTTTTGTAAAGATTCTGTATAATTTCATATTTGTGGCATTGCAGTTTGTAAATAAGACTGTTAAGTGTTGAAGAGAAAGTAAGTTTTAACAAATAATTCTGTGTAGTCTTGAATACCTTTACACATTAATTGAATAATAGAATCGATACATTTTACTGTATTTGAAATATTAGAATCTATTTGAATACTCTACTGAGCCACATAAATTGTGGACTTATGCCTTGGGCTTAAGTTTTCTTAAAGATAATATAAATAAATACAGATTATATACAAGTTCTCAAAAAAGGAATCTAAGAATATTTGTATGAAAAATTAGTCTATTGCTTGCCTCTAAAAATTATCTGAAAGAGATTTCATTTTTTTAGGTATTCCTTTTCCCTTCTAAATCTGAATTTTTAGGATTAAAAGAGAAGAAGCCCCACTCTCCTGATCTTCTTCCAGAGATCAAGAGAGAGATGAGGAGAATTTGATTCATTTACAAAAAAAAGTACATATTTTAAAATTCACTGGCACATGGAGTGCAGCAAAACAGGAGTATTGAAGGAAATAGGTGTGCTAGCATAATGACCAGGTAGCAAAATCCCCCAAGACACAGTGCCAGACACTCAGCAGCAGTTCATTATTTGACAGTAAGACTTTGGACAACACCATAAGGATGGGGTACTGTTCATGACAAAGCCATTTATAGGTCTCAGGCTTGGGGATGGATCAGACCACTGATAAGAGTTATAGACACTGACATAATTATGAAAAAAGATATTAGAGTGAAAGAAATGGGTAAACGTTTTTATAACGAACAGTGACAACAATAAAACAATAATAAAACCATTAAGATGTAAGAGTTACGCTGGAATATATTGTAGATGTTGCTCTAGATACTTTCTCCATCTTGATCATTGATTCTGGTGAATCTTACTTCAGATCAATATTCTTATCGCCTGTCTACATCACAGAATTTTAAAAAAGAAAAAAAAAGAAAACTGATGTATAAAAATTATTGCTGAAAGTAGTTATATCCACTTACTTGAAATATAATGGTCCCTGAATCTTGGAAACTGGTAGAAGGGTATTGAGAAAATAGCAATTTTTAAAGACATAGCTAAAAATAAGTGATTTTTGAGAAGACTTTAGATTCCGTACCATTTCCTTAAAAATCCAAAGCCATATCTGTCAGAGTCCTGGCATAAAGCATCTGAGAAAGTTGCTGCCAAAAGATCTTTGCCCATCTCAAAACAAACAAAAAAAGAAAACAATAGTCTTCATGATAGAGATTGTGTTGGTTACCTGAGATTGGATATATATTGTTGGTAGCAATGGAGATCAGTGAAAATTCTAAACTTTATGAAATAAAATACATTGTTGACTTTGTTTTATTTCAAATTGAAATTATTGGTCGTGCTTAATGGCAGTTGGCTTCTTTAAAGTAACTAAATTGACAACCCAAAGTGAAAGTCTGTTTTTAAGTTCTTTTCACGTCTTTCACCACCTAAAACATATCTGTGCATAATGAACTTTAAAATGCATGCTTTTTATATCCTCTCCCACAGTTATCATTTACAGATTTTAACTCCAGAAAGGAAATCTGAGAAATAATTTCTAAATAGTGCTCACCCTGCACACAAGCATGCACACACACACACATGCACAAACACACACACACACACACACACACACACACACGGACACACTGTAAATGTGCATCAGGAAACTGTGTGAGGTTATATCTTAACATTTATATGGACTAAGTTCTTTAATATCAAAGAAAAATCATTTTTTTTTAATTTATTGAAATTAACCAATATCTTAAAGTTGTCCTTTAGCCAGCTGATACAATTAAAATGCCTTCATTTTCAGCCCATGTGGAATTAAGTGTAAACCTTTGTATTGCTTTCTGCTTTCTTTCATGAATAGAATTTAGTTGTACTAAGATAATGGTGCAAATTTACAATATCCATAAAAGCACCACTATTGTATTGCTTTGCCTAATGCATTAAGAAGAGAAGATCACTTGGCAAACACCACATATCTATAGACGAACAAAATGCACTAAAATCAAAATTGCATTACTTTTGTCAATAATTTGTGTTATAATTTTTATGGCAAATATTAATGGAAAGGATCTCTTAAATAAAAACGAGTCTGACATTTTCCTTTTGTTGTTGCTGCCCTGATTGTATTTACATCCAGTCATTTATTGCCCATTAAAGAAGTAATGCTATGTTAATGTAAGGGGGAAAAAAATCAATGCTACTGAGATCAGTAGCTGTGGGGAAACAGTGCAGCAGCTGGTTTGCAAACAGCGAGCCCATATAGATCAATGAAATTACAAGCTAAATCTGCTGATGCTCACAAACTGCTTCAGTGGTGTGCTGTCTAACCTTTTTCAAGTTCAAGAGCTCTAGAAAGCCAGTGATAACTAAATGGAAAGCAGGGCAAAGGCAACCAGGGGACGGTGACAATGCACCTAGAGCATTTTACTCTGATGTATGATGTTCTACTTTTGCAGCTACCAGGATAACTTCCTATGTTTAACCTATAGAAAAACCCAATGGTCTGTAAGTGAGCCACATAGAATGGCTCCAGAAAAATACTTTCACACTCCAGAAAAATACCTTAAAAGAGTTCCTTGACCTGGAACATCAGAAAGCTGCACGATACTTCACAAATCTGCTGTTAAGCTAAATTCCAGAAAATATTGATCAGTAAGTGAATGTTGGGATTCTAGAATATATGGTATGTTGGGTTTGGTGACTTACTGTAGTCTCTAAAATTTTCTTTATGATAAAGATTTGATTATACCCATTGAGCCTCGGCTTCTTAATTATAAATCACTGATCAGACACATACACGTTTCTATTTGAAAAAGACAATAAGCTTTCCATCTCAATAAAGTAATTTTTAATGTCAATTTAAATGTCATTAGTAAATTTTTCCCCGAGTGTTGAATTTTCAATTTTTCTTTTAGCTAAGCCTTCCATGGATACTTAACTGTATTTTAACCACATTTCCTAAGGCACACAAAAACTTTAGCATAAAGAGTGTTAATGACATAATAAGAGGGAAGGAAGTTAGTATAAAAAAAACAGAATCATCACAACGTGTTGATAGATTCAAAAAGTAGGCTAATTGTGCTTGGAAATGGAAGAGAACTTTGTCATTGGCATATGTAACATCATTTTGCTATCACCTGGAAGGGATAAGTGACTTTTCCCAAAACACACACCTATTAAATAGTAATGCTGGAACTGAGATCCAGGCATTCTAGGCCAAGGGCAGTGCTGTCCCTGCCACATAAATGCTACCATTAACATTGATTTGGTTGGAAAAAAGGAAAATAATGTAGAAGGCAGAAGAAAATAGAATGAAGATTTACACGGGATGCTTTTATAAAGAGACAAAATAGAAACACTAAAATCACATGGAATAAAATTAATCACAAAATACTGTTGCTACTAAATTATTCTTAATTAAACTGTTGACAACAAGAAGAAAAATGTGTCTTTCTTCTTCCTTCCTCTCTTCCTCCCTCCCTCCTTAAAGCAATCAAAGAAAATGCAAAACAAAAACAGTGGTTACAGGACAAACCAAACTCTACCCTGTCAGCAAAACTGACCACACTTCATCTGTTCCTCAAATAGGCACTGAATAAAATGTCCTGAGAAACATAAGATGTGTTTTTTTTAAACCCCAGTTTGGTAATTATATTGATTTAAATCATTCTGTCTGTCTCAATCCTCTAAGATAGTGACACAAGTGTGACATGATTTTTATAGGACTAATTCACTATATAATAGCAAAAATCTCAGCCAAATACCATCAACTGACAACTGTCATAGTTTCAATTTAAATCTACCTTGATATTTATATTCAAAATCAGTTGTTAGTATTGCTTTTTGTATAGTTTGTTAAAAATTAACAAAAATTTTAGGGTATGGCATAAACCTCAATTATTTTCTTCTCCATGTAAAGAATACTCATACTTGAGATAAATTGTTGCATTTTGGGAATTACACATTTTTAAAATGTCAATAATAATCAGAGGGCAGATACTATCTTCTAGATAATTCTAGAATAAGATAAACGTGAACAATACCTAAATCTTACTTACTAATGTTTTAGGTGGTATAAACCCTGTTGAAAACACCAAGTAGTCCCATTTTAAATTTTGTTTGAAAATATCTTATTCTCATATTTTAATTTTTCAAACTATGCTCATTTCTTCATTCTGCCATCCTCATGAATATTGTGAGTCAGGGGGATTGTATATTATCATTACTATTACCCCCAGTTCAGGGAGGCTCACTGAACCAATCCAAGATGAGAACTCAACTCCTAAGGGTTTGAGTTAAGGTATATTTGATAAGAGCAAAACTGAAGAATGAGAAGAAACACTTGCTCATCATACTACATGATTATACTGATGATTATGAATGGAGAGGGCACTCAGTTGTCTTTTGGGTAAGGAAGAAAACTCATATTTCAAAACTAATTTTCTAGGACTTTTTAAAGAACAATGTGTTAGTACTGGCAGGACATAATTGTTGTAAAGCCTGCACAAAGAAGAGAAGAAATAATTAAATATATAACCACATTTCACTGTAGCTGTGGAGGATGGTTGATGGAGCAGTATGGAAGTATCATGGAATTCATTTTGGCTGCAGTACAGGGGAGGTATTTCCAGGTGGTTCTCCACCTGGAGATTATCCTTTTTTCCATCTAAAAGCCGGAGTATTCTCTATGCTACTTATCTCCTATCACCATCAGCAAAGAGCAGAGATGTGCAGGGCAAATAGAGGCCAAAGAGAAAACACTGGCTATAGCCGGCATTAAGCAAAAATACACTGAAGAGAATGAGGCCTCTGTAATTTTCAGCACTACATTCACCTTGGTCTTTCCCACCTGCCCTTTCATTGCCACTCATACACCTTCTTTAATCATGTAGGAGGTGATAGGTTCAATTTTAGGTGCCAACTGAGGATTATGCTCAAAGAAATCACGACCTAATCTCATATTAAGTAGTGATCCCCTGACCTTGGATTGCAGTTCCTGTTTAAGGGCCTTGTTCTTACTGTGGTGACCGAGGTGGGTCTGTGGTTTAGGGATAGCCTCCTCTATCCCACTCTTGATTTCTTGTGTACATCCTTGATTATGGAAACATCCACAGCTCCTGGCACACATCCCTTACTTCTATAGTTGATTCAGACTTGCAGAACTAATAGAGCTGATCTGACTCTTGGTCTCTCTACTAAAAAGATGAATCAGACATATTTAGCAGCTACATGAGAATGACAAGAGTGAGAACAAAAAGTTTTAATTCACTAAAATTTAAATTGAGATTTGAGCAATTGCAAAGAAAAAAAATCTCTGAAATTTATGTAATATTTGACTATGCATAAGAACCTATTCATTGGGACGTACACAGCAAGGATTACAGCAAAGGATATGCAAAAACAAAGCAGGACTAGGCTCTCTAGTCTGATTGGACATTTTGCTTGATCAATGAGGTCCATGGCATGAGCAGCTGGATCTCTGTATAAAAAGAGTGACCTTCTGATTATTCTTTGAAGGTTAGGTGCCATATTGACTATGTTCACCCACATCTCATTTGGCAAACAGACCTGACCACTATTGTCCTTTTTCATTCTCCCATCACTGATGGACTCTTCTCATCCCAGTGATCCCTTTGACACTCTAAGAAATTCTGATTTTCTACCCCGCCTGTGCTGCTGTGGATAAAGTATTACCTGTACTCTGAGGATTCCTCCTTTTGAGTGGTTCACCTACAGGGCAAGATCTAAACAAAATAATGGAATAGTAAACTAAACAAAACAGAGGCAGAAACTTTCTTTTAATACATTCATGCTTGATGGTTTTATAAGTTATTTTTTTCATGAGGATTGGTTAATATTAGACATATAATTTGTAATAATAATTGGCGTGCTTGCTTAAGTTGATTCTTGGTAAGATGTACATAATTTATTTTATAGTGTGACATTTTACTTATTCTCAATGATTCCATTTGTTGATGTTATGCAGTTTTGAATTAATATAATATATTAAAAATAGTTTTAAAAAAGGGGGTATCTAAACTGGGAAGAGATGATTATATAATTGTAATTGCAACTCTGATGTTGATCAGAAAAGGACAAGATATGATCCCCTTTCTCAGTAAGTTGCCTTAGTAAGGCCTCACCTCATCTGATTGTGCCATTCTTCCCAGTTTTAAAATACAAATAATCAAGGTATATTTATTTTTCAATATTTTCCACATTGCAAGACTCATTTGTTGAATGAGTAAATTGGGTGATGGGATGGATATATAGCTCTAACCAGTGCATATGTGGCTGTGTGCACACAAATAAATGTTGGTTAAAAATTGATTTAGATGTCACATTTATAGACTCAGTTTAAAAAAAATGTATCAACTTTATATACAGTACCCTGCATTCAATTTGATCAATTTTGACAGTTGTTTACACCCATGAAATTATTTCCACAATTAAATACAGAACATTTCTCTCATCTTCAATAGGTTCCTTGTGTCCCACTGTCCCATTGCAGACCATTTCTCCTACCCACAATTCCAGTCAAGCATCGATCTGGTTTCTTTTCCTCTCTCTTATCACTATAGATTAGTTAGCACTTTTGAAAATTTTACGTAAAATAGACTCATAGAATATATACCCTTTCCCTTCTTTCACTGACAATAATGATTTAGAGTTGATTCGTGCTGGGTGAGTATCAATAGTCTCTTTTTTTTTTAATTTTTTTTAATGTTTATTTATTTTTGAGAGAGAGAGAGACAGAGCACGAGTGGGGGAGGGGCAGAGAGAGAGGGAGACACAGAATCTGAAGCAGCTCCAGGCTCTGGGCTATCAGCACAGAATCCAACACAGTACTCAAACCCACTAACTGTGAGATCATGACCTCAGCCGAAGTCCGAGGCTTAACCGACTCAGCCACCCATGTGCCCCAATAGTCTGTTTCTTTTTATTGTTCAGGAGCCATAGAATGAAAATTTCACATTTTGTATAGCCATTCAGCTGTTGATTAATATTTGGATTGTTTCCAATTTTTTCATATTGAGAATGAAGGTGGTATGAATATTTGTGAAGAAGACTTTGTGTGGACTTAGGTTTTTATTACTTTGTGAAAATACCTATTAGTGGAATGGCTGGGTCATGCAGTATGTAGATATTTAACTTTTTATGAAACTGACAAACAGTTTTCCAAAGTGGTTGTACCATGTTAAATTTTCACTAGCTTTTTATGAGAGTATCAGTTGCCCCATATTCTTACTAAAGTTTGATATTGTCAGTCTTTGTAATTTAGCCATTCAAATGAGTGTAAAGTGATATCCCATTACGGCTTTAATTTTCCTTTCTCTAATGACTAATGACGGTGAGCATATTTTCTTGGGCTTATTAGTCATATGTTTTTATCTGTGAAGTACTATTAAATATTTTGCCAATTTTTATGAGTTGTAATCTAATTATTGAGTTGAAAAGCTTTTTATAATATGAATACAAGTTCTTTGCCAAATATAGATGCATTTCAAAATTGTCTCTTATTTGATGCTTTTAAAAAAATTCATAAAAGTAGTTTTCAAGAACTTTTGAATTTTGATAAAGTATATTTAAATTTTGTTTTTATGATTTATGTTTTCTGCAACCTAGCCAAGAAATCCTTGCCTAACCCTATATCACATATTAAAAAAAAAACTTACTGAGGTATAATTAGCATACAACATTATACTCATTTCAGATGTACAACATATTGATTTAACAATTCTTTACATCACATAATTTTTAATGTTTCTTCTAGAAGTTTTATAATTTGTTTTTCTATATTCTGGTCTATGATCTATTCAAAATTAGTATGAATTTTTTATGGTGAGGGGTAAAGTCAGTGTTCATATTTTTTCCATATATATATATCCAGTGATTTCTGAACCGTTTATTGAAAAGACTTTCCCTTTTCCACTACATTTTGTTGGCACCTTTATTGAAAATTTTTTAATATTTCAAACAACATATGAATCTACTTTTGGACTCTCTATTCCAGTGGTTTTCTCTTCTTCTCCTTTCTTTTTTCTTTTTTTTTGTCTTGGAGTCTCATACAGTTAAAAATTACAAATGACCAAATGTTTGTTTGTTTATGTTGATTATATTTATCAATATTTACTGTATTAAGAACTGAAACTGAGACTTAAAATCAACAATAAACAACATATTTTATTAAAATATCTAAATATTCCAAAATACAAAAAAAAGCATTGATTTACATTTTAAAATATCTTTAATTTCTGTTTTAATAAGATTGTATTGTTTTTTCATGTTTATTTTTTTAACTTTTTTTTAATGTTTATTTATTTTTGAGAGAAAGAGACAGAGAGACAGAGTGTGAGCAGGGGGTGCGTTTAAGAGAGAGGGAGACACAGATCCTGAAGCAGGCTCCAGGCTCTGTCCTGCCAAGGCAGGCTCCAGGCTCTGGGGCTTGAACTCGTGAACCATGAGATCATGACCTAAGAGGAAGTCGGATGCTTAACTAACTGAGCTACCCAGGTGCCCCTGGGTTTATTTATATATTTTGAGAGAGAGAGAGCATGCATGCGTGAATGAACACATGTGCATGAGTGAGCAGGGGCAGAGAGGGAGAGGGAGAGAGAGAATCCCAAGAGGGCTCCACGCTGTTAGCACAGAGTCCAATGTGGGGTATGATTTGGTAATTCCATGTATTTTGTAAATCCATGGTTTCATAAATCCATGACCTGAGCCAAGATCAAGAGTCAGATGCTTAACCAACTGAATCACCCAGTAAGTCAGTTGGTATAAGTTCTCCAATTTTATTCTCTAAAAAAAATTTGCTGTTGCAGGGCACTTGGGTGGCTCAGTCAGTTAAGCATCAGGCTCTTGATCTCAAGGTCATGAGGTCAAGGTCAAGTCCTACATTGGGTTCCACACTTGGTGTGGAGCCTACTTTTTAAAAAGTTGCTTTTCCTATTTTAGGTCATTTGCATTTCCACATAAATTTTGGAAACAGCTTATCAATTTCCACTAAAAAGTCTGCTTGGAATTTTCATTGGGATAATGTTTTACTATAATTTATAAACAACTGATATCTTGGGGTGCCTGAGTGGCTGAGTTGGTTGATCTCAGGACTCATGAGTTTGAGCCCCATGTTGGGCTCTGTGCTGACAGCTCAGAGCCTGGAGCCTGCTTCCGATTCTGTGTCTCCCTCTCTCTCTGCTCCTCCCTCTCTCTCTCTGCTCCTGCCCTGATGATGTTCTGTCTCTCTCTCAAAAATAAATAAACATTAAAAAAATTTTTTTTAAAGAATTGTCATCTGAAAAATATTTAGTCTTCTAATCCATGAACATAGTATATTTTTGGTTTTTTTAGATGTTCTGTAATTCTCTCAGCAATGTTCTGTGGTTTTGAGTGAAGAGATATTGCATATATGTTGTTAAAATTACTCCCATGTGTTTTGTTACATGATGTGATTGTAAGTGATTTTTTTAAGTTTCATCTTCCAATTGTTTGTTACTAGTATATAAAAATACAATTAGAGTATGTAGTTTAACATTGTATACTAAGACATTGATAAATGTATTTATTTTGAGTCCATGTTATCAATAATAACCAATTACTGTCACTAACAACACAGATTTATGATTATGCTTTTCTGGGAAATTGGCCATTTTATCATTATGAAATATTCCTCCTTATTTTTGGTAATACTCCGTCGAGTCTATTCTATCTGATAGTGACATTGCTTTCCCATCCTGCTTGTTTATTATTTTCATGTATATCTTTTAAAATGTCCATTTATGTTTAGCCTATGGATTTCTTTAAAGCATGTCTCTTGTAGAGAGCATATAGTTGCTTTGTTGCCCATCCTAACAATATCTGTGTGTGTTTATTGAGTTATAATTGGCATATAATATCCTATTTGTTTCAGATATACATCATAGTGATTTGATATTTTTATACATTATAAGATGATCCCCATAAGTCTAGTTATCATCTGTCACCATGCAAAGTCATTTCAGTATTATTATTGACTATATTCTCTATGCTGTACATTACATCTCCATGACTTCTTTAGTTTATAACTGGAAGTTTGTACCTTTTAATCCCCTTCAACATTTTGTCTTCTCCCCACCCACCCAGCATGTCTCCAATCTGATAACCAAAGTTTTATTTCCTGCATCTTATAAGTCCATTTCTGTTTTGTTGTTCATTTGTTTTTGTTTTTTTGTCATGATAAATGGAATCATATAATATTTATCTTTCTCTGTCTAACTTATTTCACTTAGCATAATATCCTTTGGTCCATCTATGTTGTTGCAAGGAAAGATTTCATTCTTTTCCTGGCTAAATAATACACACACACACACACACGCACACACACGCACACACACACACACACACATACACACGACATCTTTGTCCATTAATCTATTGATGGACACTTAGATTGCTTCCATATCTTGGCTATTGTAAATAACGCTGCAATAAATGTAAGAGTGCATATATCTCTTGGAATTAGTGTTTTTGTTTTTTGTCAGATTAATAGCTGGAAGCAGAATTCATGGATCACATCATAGTTCTATTTTAAATTTTTTGAGGAAACTCCCATATTGTTTTCCATAGTTATCTGCAACAATTTACATTCCCACCAATAGTGTATAAGGGTTCCCTTTCTCCACATTCTCTCCAACATTCGTTATCTTTTGTCTTTTGATAATAGCCAATGTGACTGGTGTGAGGTGATATCAAATTGTAGTTTTAATTTACATTTTCCTGATTACTGATGTTGTTGAGCATTTATTCATATACCTATTGTCTATCAGTATATCTTTTTGGAAAAATTTGTATGCGAGCGTTTTGCCCATTTTTAAAATTGGATTTTTTAATATTAACTTGTATAAATTCTTTATATATTTTGGATATTAACTCCTTATCTGATGTATGATTTATGAGTATCCTGTATTCATTGCCTTTTCATTTTGTTGATGGTTTCCTCCACTGTGCAAAAACCTTTAATTTGATGTAATCCTATTTGCTTATTTTAGCTTTTGTTGCCTAAGCCTTAGGAAACTGGCTTTTAAAAAATACTGCTAAGCCCAATGTCAAAGAACTTACTGCCAATGTTTTCTTCCAGGAGTTTTATGATTAGGGGTCTTATATTCAATCTTTAATCCACTTTAAATTTATTTTTTCATATACTTTAAGAACGTTGTTCAGTTTCATTCTTTTGTGTGTAGCTGTATAGGTTTCTAAATACCACTTATTGATGAGACTGTCTTCTCCCCATTGTATAGCCTTGCCTCCTTTATCATAGATTAATTGACCATATGTATGTAGGTTTGTTTATGGGTTCTCTATTCTATTTAATTAATATTTTTGGGTTTTTGTGTGTCAGTATCACACTGTTTTGATTACTTAGATTTGTAGTAAGCTTGAAACCAGGGAGCATGATGCCTCCAGCTTTGTTCTTTTTTTCTCAAGATGACTTTGGCAATTCAGGGTCCCTGCAGTTTCATAAAAAATTTGAAAAAACTTTGTTCTAGTTCTGTGAAAAACGCCATTGGTATTTGGTGGGGCTTTCACTGAATCTTTGGGTAGTATGGTTATTTTAACCATATTAATTCTTCTAATCCATAAGCACAATATAAATAAATAAATCTTCCTATTTAGTCATGCCATTTTAATTTCTTTCATCAATGTCTTATAGTTTTCAAGAGAATAGGTCTTCTACATCTTTGGTTAAATTTATTCCTATTTTGTTCTTCTTTTAAGTTTATTTATTTATTTTGAGAAAGTGAGAGCATGCATGTGAATGGGGGAGGGATGGAGAGAGAGGGAGAGAGAGAATCACAAGCAGGCTCTGTGCTATCAGTGTGGAGCTGGACTTGGGGCTAGATTTCATGAACCATGAGATCATGATCTGAGCCAAAATCAAGAGTTAGACATTTAGCCAACTGAGCCACTCAGACACCCCTGTTATTTTTGATGAAATTATAAATGGGATTGTCATTTTTATTTCTCTTTCTGATAGCTTGTTATTAATGTACAGAAGCATAATCAGTTTCTGTATGTTAATTTTGTATCCTGAAACATTACTGAATTCATTTATTACTTCCAATAGTTTTTTGGTATATTCTTTAGGGTTTTCTATATATAGCATAATGTCATCTGCAAACAGTGGCAATTTTAGTTTTTCCCTACCAATGAATTGCTGTGGGTAAGGTTTTAGATATTATTTGAATAAAATTGACAAGAGTGGAGGGTGCCTGGGTGGCTCAGTTGGTTAGGTGACTGACTTGGGCTCAGGTCATGATCTCACAGTTTGTGAGTTTGAGCCCCCTGTTAGGCTCTGTGCTGACAGCTCAGAGCCTGGAGCCTACTTCAGATTCTGTGTCTTCCCCTCTCTCTACCCCTCCCCTGCTCATGCTCTGTGTCTCTCTGTCTCTCAATAATAAATAAGCGTTAAATTTTTTTTAATTAACAAAAAATTTGCAAGAGTGGGAATCCTGGTCATGTTCCTGATCTTATGAGAAAGCTTTTCACTGGTAAGTACAATGTTAGCTGTGAGGTTGTCATATGGCCTTTATTATGTTGAGTTATGTTCCTTCTGTACCTCCCTTTGTTGAGAGTTTTTATCATAAATGGATATTGAATTTTCTCAAATATTTTTTTTTCTGCCTCTATTGAGATGATCATGTTTTTTCTTTGTTTCATTCATGTGGTATATCATATTGATTGATTTATGGGTATTGAAAAATCTTAAACATCCCTGGAATAAATTCCACTTGATCGTGGTGTATGATCTTTTGCTGTATTGTTCAATATGGTGTGCCAATGTTTTGTTGAGAACTTTTGCATCTATGTTCATTGGATATATTGGCCTATAATTTTTTTTTTCTGTGGTGTCGTGATCTGACTTTGCTATCAGAGTAATGCTGGTCTTGTAAAATGAGGTTGGAAGTGTTCCTACCTCAGGTTTTGGAATAATTTCAGAAGAATAGGTACTAACTCTTTTTTAAACGTTTGGTAAAATGTACCTGTGAAGCCATCTGGTGCTGGACATCTGGGTTTTTTTTTGGGGGGGGTGGAATTTTTAAATTGCTGCTATATATATAGATTGCTATGTACGAACCTCATGATAAACACAACCCCAAACCCTACACTAGATGCCAAAAAATTAAGAGAAAGGAACCCAAACATAATACTAAAGAAAACCATCAAACTACAAAGGAAGAGACTAAGAGAAGAAAAGGAGAGGGAATAACTACAAAAAAAACAAAAAACAAACAAACCCAGAAAACAGTTAACAAAATGTTAATAAGTACATACCTATCAAAAATTACTTTAAATGTAAATGGGTTAAATAATTCAATAAAAAGACATAAGGTGGTTGAACGGATAAAAAACAAGACCCATCTATAGCTTACAAGACTCAAGTCAGATGTAAAGACACACACAGACTGAAGGTGAAGAGATAGTAAAAGATATCCTGTGCAAACAGAAACAAAAAGAAAGCTGAAGTAGTAATACTCATAGCAGACAAAGTAGACTTTAAAACAAAGACTGTAATAAAAGACAAAGAATGACATTACATAATGTCAACCCAAGAAGATACAATTATAAATTTATGCACCCAACATAGGAACACCTTAATATATAAAGCAAATATTAACAGACATAAAGGGAGTTGTTTCTTCTGAGAGTTTAACTGTCCTTTACAATCCATCTGCCTTCACCTTCCAGATCCTGGAGTCTTTTGTTTGTTTTTTCTCCCTGAATCTGTAGTTGTTATCTGCCAGAATGGAGCAAATTTGATATTATAAGCTTACTCCTCCATAAAAGTTGCAGAGCCATAGACCATTTAATTCTTGACGACATATATGTATCTTACTCAAAGAAAAAAAGGTATACTTTGAAGAGCTGAAATGCTCTACTGCTTGACATATGAATGTGCTTGTATTTCTATAAATGGACATTGAATATTTCTAACCTGTAAGTGCAGCTAATAGTCATTTTAATCTAGTAAGATTATTTTTAAAAACAAAGCTCCAATAAGAGAAAAAATGGAGCAGTGTTAAGAATCAGTAGTGTTTGCTTGTCAACATATAATTTGAATAAACTTTAATTACTGATGAAATGAGAGATGATAGAGCCAAGTCATATATAGTATTGCTATATATGACCTATATATATAGTCTTCCAAATTTTTTATATGTTGTTGTATTTTATCTTTTCTCATATGAATAACCATTTGAACCTTAAGATTCTTATATTGGTGACTATAACTGGGGAGGCAGTACTGTACAGGGGATAAAAGATTTTTATATTTATTTCTTTTTAAAGTTTATTTTGAGAGAGAGATAGAGACAGTGAGTGGAGGGGGGGCAGAGAGAGAGAGAGAGAGAGAGAGAGAGAGAGAAAGAATCTTAAGCAGGCTCTGCGGCGTCAGCCAAGAGCCCAAAGCAGGGTTTGATCTAACGAACCAGGAGATCATGACCTGACCTGAAATCAAGAGTCAGAGGCTTAACCAACTGAGACACTCAGGTGCCCCCAGAGTTTTATATTTAAACCACAGCTAGTTCTATGACTGGGTAAGTTACCTAATTTCCTGTATAGCAATTTTTTCATTCTTAAAATGGAGATAATCTACCTACCTCATAAGATCCTTATAAATAAATTAATGTGTATTCAGATTTAAATTTTTTAATGTTTATATTTATTTCTGCGACAGAGACAGAGACAGCACATGAGCAGGGGAGGGGCAGAGAGAGAGGGAGACACAGAATCTGAAGCATGCTCCAGGCTCTGAGCTTTCAGCACAAAGCCCGACACAGGGCTCGAACCCATGAACTGCCAGATCACGACCCAAGCTGAAATTGGACACTTAAATGACTGAGCCACTCAGGTGCCCCTATGTGTATTCAGATTTTAGAATGTAATTGGCATATAAAAATCTCACTTATTATTATTTTTATTCTTAGAAACATCAGGATTATAGGTATGTCCTAAAAATTTGAAATAGGCATGGGCTTACAGAGAAGGGCACAATATAGAGAGAATGCTAATACTCTTAATAAACTTTCCATATGTAGATCTCGATGGGGTATTGTTTTAAGTTTAGTTTTAAGTGTATCATTGTTTTAAGTTTAGCCTTAGAGTTTTGTTTTTGTTTTTGTTTTCTGTATTACTTTGCCTGCTTTTCTTTTTACAATATTGGTCCCTCTGCCTGGAATGGTCCTTTCTCTTTGCTGCCTCAAAAACTCTTCTGAGCTATATCCTTTTAAAAACTTCCCAGTGATCCCTTACAATACAGCTCAAGTGATCCCTAGAAGGCAGGATAATGTAGAGAATAAATAAAAATTTTGGAATTAGACAAATTTTGAGTATCTGCTTTGTCACACACAAAATGTGGACAGGTTACTTAACATGTCAAGCTTTATCCCCATCTAAAAATGAGACTTTATATAAAAGGAAGGTGGTGTGGATTAAATAAGATGGCATTTGTCGAGTGCATAATCAGGGTCTGGAACATATCAGGCACTCAATAACAGTGAATTAATTTTTCTTTTTGTTATGCCCAGAATTCGTGATCCCCAAAGACCACCAGGGAGCCGAGTCCGATGCAAAAGCAAAGAGCCTTTATTCGAGCTAGCTCGAGCTCAATCCCCTACCTGAACCAACGCAGTGGTGAGATACTGGGGAGAGAGAGCGAGTTTCAAAAGGACAAAGGTTTTATTGGGGCCTAGGGGCAGTTGGTGAGGTAATGGCTGTGGCCTCAGCCGATTGGCTGGGGAAGGGTCGGAGTCCTGTTAGGCAGGTGAGCGGGAGGTTGCTCAAGGGGTGGAGGCGTGGTCAAGGTGAAGGACACAGAACAAGATGGAGTCGGCTGTCGTAGGCCCGCCCTTTCACTTTTCTCATGTCGTTCTGCTAAGGAGTCTTCCTGAACATTGCCAGGAATATCAATCTGACCCTCCTCTAGTCTGTCATTCAAAGTCTTCATCATTGACTCAGTTAATATAGTTTTCTTTACCACTGTATTTACTCCTCCTTGAGGGCAGAGACCTATATGTCTTATATTTATCTGCACACTTACCATAGCACCCAGCCCACTGGAGATTGTCTAAATATTTGCTCAGAGAACAAATAAAAAAAAATTACTAATTTGAATTTTATTTGGATATATAACTTTCACTTACTAATTAAAACAGAGTAGATTAAAGGGCATTTAAATCAAATGCAGTACTGTAAGGGAAAACAAATACAAGGACTTTTCTTTTGTCTTATTCAGACATTTTTTAAGGTAATGAAAATATCCCCATGACCAGAAATCCTCAGGAATAATTCCTCTTGACTGCAGTAAGTACCTACTTTTGAGGAACAGAAAGCTGATGAGCTGCAGGCTTCCCTGCTGCTAAATTCATCTAACAAGGCACTCCTGATGTGTTCTGATTTTAAGGCCAATGGGAACTCTATAGATTGGTTTGCTGCTCTTTTTTTCTGAAAAAGAGAGGACTTTGAGCTATGCATGTTTATGTTGGTAAATAAATTCTGGTATGAAATGGGAATCTAAGAATCAAGCCTAAGGCATCATAAACAGTAATAAAGTGAATTTGTAGGCATATTGCCTTTGGTACTTCTAGGATAAGGTCTGCATAGCTAAGGTAAGGCTGAAAAATCAGCAGTTACCTGTACCTCTGGACTTTGTAGCTGGACCTGAAATGATCTTTCCTTTGTTTTGAACAAGATAATTGAGACACATTGGGTCATTTGAATGGATTAATCTCTTTGAATATCTTATATGGTTGGGAATTGAAACAGTGGTATAAAAAAATGCCAATGGTTACCAGGGGGGTGGGTGGGTGCGGGGAGGGGTTAAATAGGTGATGGGGATTAAGGAGTCCACTTGTGATGAGCACCAGGTGTTTTACGGAAGTGTTGAATTACTATATTGTACTCCAGAGATTAATATTACACTGCATGTTAACTCACTGGAATTTAAATAAAAACTCTAAAATATTGCCAAAAGTAGACCAGGACAAACCTTGCCTAATACCAATCACAACCACAATAGCCTTTTTATTTGTATGTAGAAGAAGTAGATAAGCAAAAAAAAAAAAAAAAAAAAAAGGTTAGGCTTGCTCCTGAGGAAACTGGACAAATGCTACCAGCTGGAAGGAAAAAAGAAAACAAAGAAGAAAAATACAGCAGGATGCTGGGTAACTCAACTCCAGTTGCTACATTTTGTTTACATCAAGGGAAGGATCATGCAAATGGAAAGGAAAGAAGTGACACAAAGGAAGGAAATAAAACTTAAGACTAGGACAAATATGCAAGACCACATCCAGCTGTAACATGTGAATTAATACCTCTAAATCAGATAGACACATTTCATCCTAGGATACTGAAAGCACATAAAGATAGGATCACAGAAACATATCATTACTCTATTAGGAGTCGTGAAGAGTCAGAAAGGTAAACGACCCAGTTAAGTGTTAGGAAGAGGATAAGGTGAATTGTAGAAACCACAGCTTATAAACTTTGATGATGGTATTTGGCAGAATTCTATTCTTTACTAGGAATCAGATGGTTGCTAATCTCTTAAGAAAAAGAAAGTGGCATTAATTAGAAGCCATTATGGGTACGTTAAAGGCATTTTATCTGTGGATCAAAATAATTCTATTGTCATGGGGTAACTTTCCCTCAGCAAGGTACATGGAAAAATTTCTCCACTATGTGCTAATAGATGAATTATGTTGAAGATAAGGGCAGTGAATTTGTAGCCAGCATCACAATACATTATGACCTTGAGGAATGCACTAAAAGTTTCTAAGTCTGAAAAATGAAGATGGCAATAGAAGAAACTCCTAGAGTTGTTCAGAAAACTAAATGTGGCTTGCACATAGTAAGAGCACAATACATATTAGCTTAAAGGGGTTGTGTGGTGGAGATACACAAAGGCTACTATGATGGCATGAAGGAGGCACTTGATCCTGGGTGGAATGTCAGTCAGCACTGGCAAGGGAAGTAGTATATAGGGACAGCACTGGAGGCACATATAAGTAGGCACAAGAGTAAGAGAATTGTAAATAGCAGTTACACATTTCACTTAGAGAAAAGAAATAGCTGAGAAGACAAGGGGATGGTGAAGGAGGAGGTTGGGCAGGGAGGAGGGTTGGGTCAAAATGAGCCTTACGTGTCATATTCAGGAATTTAGAAGTTCTACTAATCATATACTATGGGAGGGAGTGTGGGGTGGGGGGCAACTTGAAATAGCAGAGGTAATTAAAATGTAAACTTGTTTAAAACACCTGCCCCGGATATTCTAGATACTTGGAGGCATTTTGGTAAATATAACGTGAAATGTTAAGTGGCTAGTAGATTAAGATGTAATGGCTCTACTGATTCTTCACTGAAAGCAGCATATTCTCAAAGAAGCACCTCGTCAATATGCTCAGTAGACTGAGAGGTAATTATTTCACAATAGCCTTAAGAGAATTCTGCTTTTGGTATTATCTTCAGTTTTTTTGTTTATGAATTTTACTTTTTCAAAATGTAAATGATAGCATTCGGTAACGTCCCTGCAAGGTTGCACATGACACAGTTCTGAACCTTATGCAGCACATACTTATATGCTAGACTGAAAAGGGAATTAGACATTAGTGACTTTTAGGAAAGATCACTAATGCAAGACAAAAACCAATCTTCTTGAGGGACTTTTTACTTCAAAGGGAGGCTTTGAATCCTAGCACCTTCTTTGAATCCCTTTAAGATGGCATCAAAATTTAAAGCAGTTGGTTTCCATCTTGCAAGTGACTCGGAGTTCTTTAAACTTTGAGAATGAAAGCAAAGAAAGGAAGTGATATTAATCTCATTTTGGGGGGATTTTTGTGCATTATATCTTTTTAAAAAATATCTGAAAGAATACAGTATTAGAAGAAATTGTTCATGACCTTGACAATAGCATGAGTGGAGTATGGCTGAAATAGTAAAGCAAGAAAATGGGGGCCAGTTAAATGATTCCTATGCTTTTAGTCAGTATTTGTTCTTTCTCCTTTGACTTATATAGCCTCTCTTCCTGAAACTGGAAAGTAATGTACTGAAAGGAATGTATTTGAATTTATTTTAATTCCAATGTTTTATACTGAATCAGCTTTTCAGTAATGAAGTTCAAGTACAAAGGATATAGTGGAGTCTTATCTCTTCCTTCAACTGGGATAAAAGATTTCCTTTTCCTTGTGTTTATCACAGAATTGCTTTTTATTTTCTTCACTACTCTTTATATTTTGTGCTTTAGTCCTAAATTAGAGAGTTTTAAAATCTAGCTTTTATAAATTAAATATTAAGTTCTGGAGCTAAAGGACGTGTGTTTGACTCTTTACTCCTTCAAGTTGTGACATTCAATAAAATAATACCCTTTCTAAGGTCTAAGTCTCCTCACTATAAAATAGGCCCTGGATAGACTCATAGGCTTGGAGTCTGAGAGCCTTGGTGCACATCTCTATAGAATAAATGCATCATCTGTAAGGGTTTAAGGATCATATTGAGGGTGAAATGGCCTAATGTAATACATTTAATAACATGTAGTAACTGCTCAATGAAAAGTTACAATAGTGATAGTAACAGCTGTTCTGACTTCCCAGGTTAATTGGCCAGATTTAAGATTTATATGAAATATGTGATGGTGAGATGGCATCTACCAGAAAAATACTCAAATATATAAGGTACTAACTAAATATGTGATGACTGAATGGATATAAGTTGAATATACTAAAAATTGGATAGCATTTGCCTTCTTTGCTCAGAGTATGTTACGGGGTGGCAATAATTGGCAAAACATCAAAAATCTTGGTTCAATGTCTGATGTTGTATGACTTGAGGAAAAAATGTACTTTCTAAGACTCAACTTCTTTCTCTGTAAAATGATTAAAATAGTACACTTCATGAAATCATTGCTTCAGATACTGTAACATTAAGTTATTGTTCACCAGCCTTTTTGGGAAAGATGCTGTCAGCAGTTAGATGTGTTTGAACGATTGTTTTTAAATAGTATACATATTATTAGAGATATTTTTAAAGTTTTTAAGTTTTACAAAGGTTTAGAATTGGATTAATCAGCATTTTCATTTGTAATTGGAACATTTTGAGAACTCAGCTATTGTTGCACATTCTGAAGTATCAGGAATTGCATGTAAATGACTTGCATTCTGAGAATTCTAGAGTAAATGGAAGTGTACACACATCTCAACTTCATGCAGCAACTAAAGGTGGTTCTGAATATAATATTTATTATAACACTGAGGATTTTGTTCCACAATGAATAGGACTAAGTACAATATAACTCGTGTGACATTCTCAAATATATATTCACAATACAACCATAGAAGTGGGGGAAGAAGAGGGGTATCTGGGTGGCTCAGTCGGTTAAGCGCCTGACTTGGGCTCAGGTCATGATCTCATGGTTCGTGAGCTTGAGCCCTGCATCTGGCTGTGTGCTGACAGCTCAGAGCCTGGAGCCTGCTTCAGACTCGGTGTCTCATTCTCTCTGCCTCTCCCCCACTCACACTGTCTCTGTCTGTCTCAAAATAAATAAACATTAAAAAAATTTAGATATTGGAAAAAAAAGAACTGGGGGAGGGGTGGACTCCCAGATGAGTTGTCTGAAGGTTGATGAGTCCTGGATTGCATTAAAGCATCTCATCCTTGGCACAACTGCCTTTCATCTCACAGCTTCTGCCTGTGGTCTGGCTCACTGCTGCTCTCCAGTGGTTTATGCTCCCTGAGATGATCTTGGATTAAGATATTCTCTCTGAGGCTTGAATCTCTGTCAATTGACTCATATTACAATGGCTGCATGGAGTCCCCCCAGATGATCAATACTGAACATGAAAACATTTATTGTAGTTCATCAAGGATTTAGTTTGTCTCTGGCTGTGCACACACTCAAAATAAAAGACAACAAATGCTTTATATCCCTCCGTGTTGTCCTTTGTTCTCCCTGAAATTGGTGGAAATCAATGAACAAACCACCTAGTGAATATTTACTGAGTACCTATTTTGTGCCAGACCTGTGGTAGGTATTTTTCATGGATTAAAAAAATATTATATTATTTATTTTAAGTTTGGGTTATTCTTTTAAGGGCTCAGGTTGGTTGGCTATTTGAGCAGTTTTTATCAACTGGAGTTGTGTGTTTCAGTATTGGCAGTTAGCCTTATTGTTTCACACTCTGGATCTGTATACTGAATAGGTCAGCAATCCAGCTGTTTATTGTCTGTGCTGGGGTTCCCTGGAAAACAGACCCTGTGGCAGAAATGCTCACTTTTTAACCCTGTAAGGGGGTGAGAAGAGAGTTGGTATGAAATGTCAGAACAGCATGAAGGAGAAAAGGGGAGCTGGGCAAGGAAGGAAGAAAGGAAATATAATGTTCTATATTGCCAAGATAAGACAGCTTTCCCAGATATCCATATATGGTTGCTTTGTCCTGGGACTCTCTCAGGACAGGCTATAGGGAACTACTGTACTTTTGGGAGGAGTCAGTGGGTGCTATGTGAAGAGAGAGGAATTTCTTTGCCGTATCCTTCTATTCTCCTTTCATTTGCAGTCAGTCAAGTAACCCAGCTGGTTAACAACCTGAGCTATTGTAGCTCAAATCCCACTATGAAAACACTCTGAAGAGCTGTGGATATTGAACACTTCCTTGCTTTGGGTGATGTTATTCAACCCCTCCTAGCAATCACTGGGGAAAGCCTGGAGCCATACATTAGGGGTACTGTACTTCACCTGAGACTGGGTGCTGGGCCACTAGAGGGTTTGCATCTTCCACTGGCTATCAAGGGCACCATGGAAAGCCATGCCTGAGCTTCATCCTTACCCTGGAGAAATTGTGACTGCTGGGTGGGGATCTCAATCAAGAAAGCTACCAAGTGCTTGGAGGCAGGTGGGGCCAAGAAAATCTGGGGAGGTACATAAATTGGGTTGGATGTAATTGGGCTTTTAATGGATGTGGTATAGAAGTAGGATTCAAATCCAAACTTGACATTTATTGAGGATCTACTGTATATTAGGCACTATGCATATTTTGCTTTCCTTACATACACTGTTTAATAAGTGTGTTGATTTTTACATATTATGATTTAAATATATGTGTACCTGTAAAGACTTTTTAAGACCAAATGGATACTGAAGATGTTTCTCCATCTCATACTTTCACAATTCTATTTAATTTAGTGAAGGCTTTAAAATCCATCTAAAGCTAATTATCTCTCTCCTGTTAATTGAGAATTAGATGTTGTGTGAAGCCTGGCCTCTCCCGTGACCCCATCCAGACCTTGTAACCTGCAGCTAATGCCATTTATACACACACTTAGATATTTTGACTTACTCAAACCTGCAACAACCCCATCTCAACTCCTAAAAGTTAACTTCATCCGACCTTTTTTTTTCTCACTCTTCCCCTCTTAGTGGACCTTCCCCCATCTTAGTGGACCAGAAGTCCCTTATGTCCAAGGATGATCTCTCTACCCGTGTTCTGGTTCCTATTCTCCTTCTCCACCTCTCCTTCAATCTTAGATCTGGAGCCATCCCATATCCCTCCTGTAGCTCCAGCTCTTCCTCTCAGCTGGATGTTTCCTCTCAGGGTAGGCTGTGGAAGACACATCCTTAATTATCGGTCTCAACTCCCTCCCTCACAGTCGCTTGCTACTTCTTGCCACTATAACAGAGCCCATGTTTTATCGGATCTTCACGTTTTGCTGTCTTGTGTTCAGAGAAGGTGCCATTCTGATTTGTAGCCTCAAGGAGTAAAAGTCTTATTATTTATCATAGTCCCACCCACATTGCTAATGATTGGTCTAGAGCTGAGCACAGTGATACTATTTTGGCCAATGAGAATGAGAGGAGGTTTCCTGAGTCATAGTGGGAAAACTTTTCTCACCTGCAAAACATGGAAAGTATCTCCATGCTTTTTAAAATTTTGCTTCTGGTTATTGTTTGGGGATTTAATACTTGAAGCTGCTGCAACTCTTTCTATATAAGCCTGATGACAAATTCAAAATGATGAAGATGACAAAACAAAGCTGAAAAGATCTGAATTAAACAATTCTGAATCTGCTCTGTCCCCCATCCCCAGCAATTGATAGATGAGATGATAAATTTTTTATAGTCAGCTGTTTTTCATCTTTTTTTTATTCTTATACCAAATGAAATTTGTCATCTGCCCCACGTATCTTCTGAAACTGTTTTCAGTAAGGTCACAATAACCATTCAATTGACAAAACAACTGACAGTTTTCAATACTTATCTTCCTTGACCTCTCCATTTCATCATTGGCCTCTCCCTACATGAAATACTTCCCTTCCTTGGATTCAATTAAGCAGCTTCCTCCCACTTTATTTCCTGTTTTTCTGGTCACTCCTCAGGCTCTTTTAAAAACTGTTTTGAAATATTTCAAACAAGTTTCAAGTGTAAAAAATAACATAACATATACTTGTGTTCACATCAGCTGGATTTAACAAATGTTAGCATCTAGTCCTCTTTGTTTGTTTTGGATCTTTTCAGATTTAGTCTTCTTTTCCTTTACCTATCCTAAAAATTCGTCTTCTCCAGAGTTCTCCTACTTTCTTTCCTTCTTTTTTTTTTTTTTTGTAAACTACATGCCTTCCTGGATGGTTTCATTTATATAGCTTTCATTACATAGATCTGTCCATCTGAGACTGCCTTCCTGAGCTTAAAACTCAAGGATCTTAGGCATCTCATCAATCTCCATAGGTATTTTAAAATCAGTATACACCTCAGTCTAGTGTTATGTGTCCACAGAAATTGAACAGCACAGAAGGAGCTGCATCTTTGGACAGTGACCGAAGCAACCTATATTCTTTATTCAAAACTCCAGAACCTTCAGAGTGGCTCCTCCTTCTAAGGACACATACCTGAGCTCTTTCTAGCATGGCTGTCTGCTTCAGACACTAGACGTAGAGAATTCATTGGTATCTTCCTCTGGAACTTGGATCAATTAGAGCTCTTTGTCTTGCTTTGAGTAAGCCTCTCCTCCAGGTGATTAGTTTTATGGTCACAACATAACTCCATCTTGTCTGTGAAAGACTAAGCATATGGAGATTTTAATCTACCAGAATCAGTCAGCCCTTTTTGTTGTTGTTGTTGTTGTTGTTGTTGTTGTTGTTTTAGTCACCTTTTAATGGAGTGAGTCCTCAAGTTTCTAAAGGGGAAAGCAATAGCAGCATTGTGTTGCTTGATGGACATTGCAGACCTGACTGTAATGTTTATTTATTTAGTGTTTACTGAATGTTTACCATGTGCTATTACTCACTGTTGTGGATGATAGGGATATTGTGGTGATCTCTATGAAGTTGATAGTCTGTTGGGCAAGACTCATTAATAAAACCATCACCCAAGTAAATTTAAAAATATACCCATGATAAAGCTGTAATGGGTTCTATGAATATGTATAACAGGTGACTTGATGAAATTTGGGAATGGTCATAGAAGAATGAATGTGAGTTAAGAACTTGGTGAATTGGAGTTAGCCAGGAAAAAGTATATGTGTGTGAAGAGAGAGGGGATTGTTTCAAGAGGAAATGTTTTATACAAAGGCCCCGTGACAAGAGAGTATCCAACAGTTCTCTATTCTTTCTCTCATTTGAATTCTCAAACTCAACATTTAAGAAACTTGAGTCTTCTGAGTCTTCTGAAAAAGATAAGTATTGTGCTCAAATAAGTTTGAATATGCTTACATATTAACCTTCTTCCTCCTTTTTGGGACTCACAAAGCATTCATACTAAACACTGAAAAATTACGGAGTAAAGAAACTTGTTTAGCTTTGTTTAATCAAACATGCCCACATATCCCATGAAGCCCCTTTTTTCCCTGTATTAACTCTTATGCACTTGGAGTAAGACTAGCTTTCTCAAAAAACAAATATCCCTCTGGGCTATGTTATTCCAGGGATCAGCGATTGCCTGGCTCTTCAATGTGAAGCATTACAGGTCAATGCCATGACTGAATAAGTTCAGAAAACAGGAAAAGCGGTTAGAGCTGCAGCTGTCTGTCCTGGTTGATGCACCAAACTAGGGGTCTCTGATGAGAATCTATTAAACAGTCATTTCAGCACAAACTACTCCAGATCTCCTGTCCTGGAGTGCACTAGCAAAGTCTATTCTCTCCTGCATCAGTCAGAAATCTCTAATCTATGCCAAGGATCAGCAACTTTTTTTTCTGAAAGGATCAGTCAGAGAGTAAATATTTTAGGCTTCTGGACCATGGGACACTTACAACTACTCAGCCATGCTATTGTGGTTTGAAAGCAGTCTTGGACAAAGGTAAATGAATGGACATAGCTATGTTCCAATAAAAATGTATGTACAAAATCAGGCAGCCCACCAGCAGGCCGTAGTTTGCCAACTCCAAGTCCAAAACACTTCCTGAAAGGCATTCAGGGTGAAATTTCTTTACTTCTGAATGCTGTTTAGCATCTCAATCACATCTTTCTTATGGATTACATGTCATAATGTGAAGTCACTTTCATCCTAAAGGATGGTGAATACTACATGAGGGATTTCAGAGGGGCTTGGAAGGGCAGCCAACTCTCAACCTGCATATTCTCAGACAGCTCCCAGATTTCTTTTTTGCATGTGGCTATGAGAGATTCAATTTTGTGGAGATGAGATTTGGTTGGATGTACAGTTAGTTCTAACATTAGCTTTCACATATGGTTTCAAGAACAGGTCTCAGCATGCTGATTATAGGCCACAGTCACATAGTAATACACATTTTCTTAAATTTTCTAGCTGTGGAATCTAGAACCAAAGTTAGCCCCGTCTCCAAAGAAGTCACTCAACCCCCAAATTTCCACCAAAATAGATGAACACATACATACGTACACATATATGTGCAAAAAATAACCTCCCTATCTGTACATCCCGAAAGAATATTACCTATAATACACATGGGGATAAGAGGGGAAAAATAATAATCTGGTTTTTCATGGCTAATTGTGGGCTGATATGATTTGAGGATTGTATAATTTCCACTGAACCCAATTGTAACCTGAATGGTAACCTGAATTGTAACCTGATGTCAGAGTCTTAGCTAGATTCTGACCTGAGGACAGTGATGCTGCTGGGTAAGGTCAGCCATGGGGTATCAGCTCATTAAACAGATGTGACCCTCTTTCTAACTTCACTATATGTCTTGGTCTTTTTTTTAATGTGACATCCAGTAACTACTGTACCACAGTCTTAGCTGTCATGTCAACCACTTTTAGAGAGGTACTCAGGGGGAATGATTGCTCTACCTGCTTCTCAGCTTAGTCTTGCCTTTGTGCCACCAGCAGTTTCACATTCTGAGAGTCCTCTGTGGCCGCCCTGTCTCTGGAACCAGTTTCTATGTGTGTTTGTCTTCTATGTCATTAGAAAAATAGGGTCCCAGCAATCTCCTATAATTAGAGCGTGTTCTAAGAATGAGGCAACAGCTTTGCCCATATGCTCAGCCATTCCAGTACCTCTCTGTTGGATTCTCTCCCTTGCTCTGTTGATGTCTTTATCTGTATTACACCTTCAAACTCCCTATGAGCAAGGAGGATGTGATCATCCAGGACAATCACGATCTGATACGGAGCACTAATTTCCATTAGCACTGGGGTTAGACCTGTCTGTTAGAAGTGGTATTCTTGAAAGCACAAGAATTTGCTGATCATAAAGACTAGCCTGAAGCTGCTTTCCTAAGAAAGAGGTGCCAATAGACAGTGTAACCAGCTGATTTTCTTAAAGATTTTGAGACCTGACTGATTAAGGTATAAACATATAAGAAATGAAGTCAGAGAAAGAATGCTTAAGGAAGTGAGGAAAAAAGAATAAAGTTTTAAGGAAAAAATTATAAATGGCCCCAGCAGTTGTCATCAGTGACATGCTAACAGCTAAATCCAATTTATTTATTTGGACTCTTTGCAAAATTTATCACTGTTGAAGTGTTCCTGGCCTTTGGTTGGTCTCACATCGTCCTTGGGAATCGCATCTAATTATGAGCAATGTGATGATTATTTGCTATATCTATATCTCCAGTCAGAATATATCTTGAATTCCAGTTCCATAAATTTAGCTGTTGGCTGATATTGCTATCTAGATGCAGAGAACTTAAATTCAATATAAGAAACTAATAACAACAGAATTTTTATCTTTTCCGTAAACCAGTGGTTCTCAATAAAAGATTATTTGGCCCCCAGGGGATATTTGGCAATGTCTCGAGACATTACCACCACTGGGGTGGGAGTAGGGGGTGTCTACTGACATCTAATGCATAGAGGTCACAGATGGTGCTGAACATCTTACAAGGCACAAGATAATCTCCCAGAACAAAGAATTCATAGCCCGAAGTGTCAGTAGTGCCGAGGTTAAGAAACCCTGCTACTTCCTGTTTCACATATTTCACATAACACCTATTTCACAGACTCCCATTGTGTGGAGGAACGGCATGATTATCTGCTATGTCACATGAGCTAGAAATCTACAAATCCTAAGGCAATAGTTAGGAAGGAGGCCTAAGAGGCAGGTTTCCAGTGTTGGAATCCCATCACTGCCATTTGCCGTGTGACTTTGGCAAGTTACCTAAATATAGAGTTTTCTTCATCTTTAAAGAGAGATCACAATAATAATCTCTCTCTCCCAGAATTGTAGTGAGGATTAAATGAGTTAATTTAAGTCATGTGTTTAGTGCTTGGCACCTAGTAGAGCTCAGTAAATATCATTTGTTTATTTTATTCCAACTTTTCCTAACCAACCCCTTCTTCCTCACTTTCTATTCACCTTCACTGTTAATACCTTTTTCAGATCATCTTTTTCCTTGAATAATGCAATAATTTCAGAAATGATGAGTCTTTCCCTACTTAAATTCATCCTCTGTATACTCACTACGGAGTGCTACTTCTAAAACCTAGTAGTGATCGATCACCCTCAAATTTTTCATTGTTTTCAGAAGTTTTTCATTGTTTATAGGAGAAAGTCTGAATTCCTCAACATGGCATAAAAAGCCAGAGAGAATAACTTATCTGCAGACATTATTATTTTTATTACTTATCCACATTCCTTCTATATTCTGAATTCCAAATTTGCTGAACTACTGATATCACCTGGAATTGCCATGTTTAAATTTTATTCAAGGAAAACCAGAATAAATGACAAGGATGAAATGAGTGTCATTTAATTAAAAACTATTTATTGAGAGTTAAATATAAAGATAATTGTTATGATAGTCCTGTGATAGTAAAGATAAATAAAAATGATTGCTGCCTTTAAACAATTTAAAGTCTCAATTTATCCCTATTTATTATTATTTAACTATGCTTACTTTTAAATTTAGCTTTCTAATTTCTCTTCCCAGACTTATTTTTAGAAGTATTTATTTGTTTCCTGGAGGTCTACTGCTAAAATATTATTAACATGGGAGGTATGAGTTAATCTTTTAAGATTGAAACACTCCAGGTAAATGGCTGTAGGTATGCAGGAGAGTTCCCTGGGGGCTGTGGCTAATTATTAACATCCCATAATTGTCCACTGGTAGAGAAAGGGTTGGGTACAAATTTTGAACCATATTTGGCCACCTGACATAGGAATTACTGAGGCTGTTGAGAATTACACATTCTAATACAGTTTTCGTAGGACATTATTTCATTTACCAGTTGCCTTTGGTCACTTCTACATTTTTTCAATGGGGCTAAAGCAAATCATGTTTCCTTCTCTCATGTATCACTGCCTGGACAGGTACACTGTTACTATTTGATCTAGGCACCTGGCCAAGATCCACCAGACTATCGGTGAACTTGAAAGGTAACTAGGGACCTGATGTTGACACTATTTCATTGCCTGAGAGCAAATGATCAATTTTACATTTCTGAGATTAATGACTATTTTCTTGGTGTTAAAAGGCCATCAGTGAAAGTTTGCATTTTAATTCTGCAGCACTTAATATATTTAGCAATAAAGATGTAGATTTAATTAAAATATGTTTTGAAAAACATTAGCCTCTAAATTTAACCTTCCTTAAAACTGAGATAAACTCTTTGACATATCTCTCTGTTGATGTCTTGTAAATTGTCAAAAGCAAAAAAAAAGGAAATATGGAAAGTGACAATCCATTCTTTAACGAACTCCATGTAGCATGAACACTATATAAAATCAGAGAGTCTGATTGAAACTATTTATCACTATATAAACTATTTCACTATATAAAATCTATATAAACTATATAAACTATATATAAACTATATAAACTATATATAAACTATATAAACTATATAAACTATTTCACTATATAAAATCAGAATCTGAATGATTTAGGAATGGACTAACTGAAATCTTACCCCCCTTATACTGTATTTTAACCCCATAAACCCATAAACATGATTCACTTGTATACAAGTTAGTACTTGTTACTAACAGAACAATCAAAATAATGGAGTGTCTTGTATGTTGTCTTTACTTTCCTTATGTAGCCAGCAGATTAAGTGAAGTTGACATCATTATTAAATGAGATCTGATACATAATTAAATGTGTGCCAATAATAGTAGTCTTATTAATATCTTTGGCACCATTAACTTAGTTTTTCTCTCCTTCTTTCATTAACTTGAAGCAACCTCTTTTAGTATTTGAGAACACTTAAAGAACTGTCAAACTTTTCTTCTGCCAACCTTCAAAGGTCAAAACTAGCTGTGACACCTAAAATTCAAATGTAATTAGTTTGAGATTTACAGGGATTGTATGCCAATCTTCCAGTAGCTTAGAAGTGACGTGGTATCTAACCTTTGGTGGCCCCAAGAGACATTCAGATATATGTGAAGATAAATAGAAAAATATAACCCACCACATCCACTGCTGGTCTACCTTTCAGATTTTTTTTTTCCTGACTTGGATTTCAGAGTTTGTGGTTTTGCACTTTCTCTTGATTTTAAGAAAAGCATCTCTCTCATAGCCTGCTAGCACTAAGTTGGTATTCTTATTTAAAGCTTAGCTCACGTGGTATATACTTGGATCATTAAACCAAAGGACTTGTACAGTCATGATTTTTAATGAAGCATGTTTGAATAATTATGCTAATTTACAAAGCACTAGAATCAAATCAAGTGATCAAAGATTTCATGATTGCTATCATGTGTTCCTAACCCCCCTCTGCCACCCTCACAATTTGCTGCATGTGGAAGCCTTTCTTAGGAATGTGTTTGGAAATGGGTATTAATCAATGTTAAGCATTAGAAAAAAATTTTTATGTGAAGTGTAACACACTTTATGTTACGCCTCCATAGTGGACTATATGTGACCGTGAAGGTAATATTGTTCTGCCACTCTCTTGCCTAAATACCGCCTACAATCAATACTGCATTCTGCCTTGACAGAAAGCTGAATTTTTATCTGTTAAATGTGTGAGCTTGGGGCAGTGATGTGTCTGAAGTGGTTTAAATCTGAAATGTGATGTGTTGCAAAGAGAGTTGATTGACATCTTTGTTTATTGAAAAGTATTACATGAACAACAAAACACAGGCAGAGGCAGAACACTCCATTGCAAAATGCAGCTGTGTTATTTTTCAATCCTATGTGCTCTGCCCCTTTGAAGCTTGTCTGATGTAATAAAGCCAGAGGATATAAAACAAACAAGAATCTTCTTTGATTCAACACTCAAAAATTTAGACAAGGATGACTTTTTTTTTCTTTTTCTTTTGTGGCTTGGGGTAAAATCTCTCCCACAAAACTCTCCCTGCCTTGACATTCTATAAGGATATTTACTTCTGAAAAGCTGTTGCATTTTAAAGTTGTGTTCTTATGTTTATGAACTCCAATATAAATTCAGAATTATTTAATAAGTAAACAAATTGGAGAGGTTTGAATATTTTTATGTATCCTCTATAAATGAGAAAAAGGACATTAATGACACTAATCTTAAAGCACTAAACATGCAGAATGAGAAATTAAGTTCCCTTTAAATTTTATGTTAGAATAATTATCCCCCTCAATGCAGTTTTCCCATGTTTTATTAAAGCTTTATTATGTCAAGGTAAATAGAGGTTAATGCCGCTGTTACTTCTTCCAATGAAGTATTATCTTTAATCTTGCTTTAATAAAATAGTGGTAAATTGCACAGTAGGGGTAATCACCATGGGCTAATTTAGAGAGTTGTAAAATCCTTTACCAAGTATATACTGTAGTTAAAAATAGAAGTAGTCTTAAGAAAACACAAATTGCCGTGCAACTTGGAAGAGGTTAAGGAAATTGCTATTCATAATTTTAATTACTTACTTAATTAAATGTTTATTGAGTCCCTACTATGTGTAAGACTATACTGTCTACAGTGCTATAACTGTGCTGTGTGACTATTGTGCTGACTGTATGGAGGATATTTCCCTACAAGAAAATAACTACACAGATTGTAGAGCCTGCCATAACAGAACTATAGACATCCCAGCCATGGATGTTCAGTGAAGGAAAAGGTTACTTGAGGTAGAAAATTAACAGAAGGTCATTTGAGTTGAGTCCATAAGGATGGGATAAGGTGGGACGAGTATCAATGGAATAGGAAGGATACTTTAGGTAGGCAAAATGATAAGAGCAAAGAACTAGGGTCAATACTATCTTGCCTGGTTCAATTAGAGCTGAGAATTGAGACTGAAAACCAGAGATTATCACAACAAGCCAGGTGAGAAGCAGAGAGGACTTACACCTGGTTGAGAGACATTCTAGATTGGATATCCTTAGTAGGAAAAATGTGTGTGTATATATATGAATATATGTGCATATATATGAATATATGTGTATATATGTGCATGAATATGTGCATATAGAAATGTATACATATAGACATATTTATATCAATATATTTATATCATATGCATATACATATATTTATATATTTAGTATATATTTATATAGATATATTGATATATCTACTTATCATGCAAAAATAAGGGGGGGGGAGGAGGGCTTTTTAAAGTAGAAATACTAATATTTGCTTTCTTCCCCAATAGATCATCTTGTGTTCTTTGAAGACCATTACTATAGTAGAAGTTGTAAGAACATAATAGAATTAGAATATAAAAGCGCAGGAAGAAAGAGTTATAGACCTAAAATATGAGACTTGTTTAAGAGAGAAGAGTAAAAGGAAACTCCAAGGATTGGAGCCTGGGATACTAGAATAATAAAGTATAAAGAATAAAGCATTATTAATAGAAAGAGATAAGAAATGAGAGAATTAGGAATAAACATGTTAAATTTAGTTTGGGATGTGTTGAGTTCGAGCCTCTGGTATTACATCAGTGTGAAGATAGCAAGCAACTGACTATTAACATTTGGAATTCAAGAAATGGTTGCTGATTTGATTGTTTATATACACCAAACAACCAAAAAGACCAAATTGGCATTTTTTTAAAAAGATAAACAGATGTTCAAGGGCATGCACTATAGTGAAATAAAGAGTTATTCAAAGTTGCTTTCAGCTTACCAAATAACACTAATCAGATCAAATCTTTTGGAATTATGTGGTATGTGTGGTGGAGAGCTGAATGCTTCAGACAGATCACTGTCATCAAGATGGGTGACACTAAGTTAGTTTCAAACCATTCATTAGGCCAGAGCCCACTTCCATAATGTTGAACCTCAGTCCTGTTCTTGAGATTGTGTGAGAGTATGCCATCAGCTAAGAGTATGTAGTTTTGTCTTCTTGTGTTTTCATCAGCACTTTTAAATTAACCAAGATGTAATAAGGCAACAGAGAGTTTACCATCTTTGACAAATCATTTTTTGAAGGTGGAATATGAAATGGCATGGTACTTGTGCGTGAAAAATATGAACAAAATGAAAAATGTGTCCATGCTTCTCTATTCTCTAGTAGTTTATTGTCCCTCACTGCCTACCCCCCCCACCTCCTCTTAATACCTTCACAATCATTCTTGCTTGTTAGAATCTGTATTTTTCTTCATGAAAAACATCATAGGTCTTCAAGGCTGTTCTGAACTATTCTTCCAATTTGCTTTAAGTTATCCCTCTCCCCAACTCCAAAATTAGTATGCCCTAAACTCTTCAGACGTTTCTCTTAATTATGACAGTGGTTATTGGTATGACCATAAATTTCACAAAACATAAAATGCTCACTTTTCCTTTAGATTAGCCTGAAGAACCATCACCACTGTCCCAAAAGTTGTTGTGACCCTGCTGTTTTGGTAAAGTGGTATTCCTACCTCTGAGCTGCTGTGCCACTGAATAGCAAGTCTGATTATGAGACCTCATGCAATGAAGGTCTAAACCATACTTGCCTCTACTCTGCCTTTTTGAAGTCTAAGAGAGAGACTTTAGTTCTTTCAGCATGGAATTATAGTCACTCAGAAAGGAAAAGATTTAAGCAGTCCTTACAGGGACTTAGAAAATTCCTCTAGAATTATTCAGAGATGAACACAAAGGGTAGAGAAAATCAAATGTAAATGATGTTCCCCTTTAATTTTTCTGTGGGTTGTATTCTAAAGCAAACAACTGTACATTGGATGACTTTTGTGGATGACGAGCTGTTTCCTTCTGTCTTTCACAAGCCTCTGTGACAGTAAGGGGTATATAAAGCTCTGAGTGAAGATCTGAAGCTGTTATTAAAATGGAAATATTCAAAGCAGGCAGGAGTCTGTGAGAGTCTGTTCTGGGGACACATTAATGCATTTGAAAGGATATTAAAGCTTAACATAGAGGGGAAATAGTTCTAATGGCAAATGTAAAGCTGCTTAACAGAATTACACCTAGAATTCTGTGTATTAGGTCTAAAACACCTCTACTCTTATATTGCTCAGAGTAAAGCTGTATGTTGGTTGTAGTTCTTTACAGTTTTACCGTTTTCTTATTTGAGATGTTAATGTTCTTCAGTGCAAACATTTTGCTCTGGTTTATGCTTTTGGAGAGTCAGTTGACAGCACTTCTCATCTTCTGTGTAGGACTTAAAGATGCACCATGTTTTGAATGTGCCATCTTTGAATCAATATGGAAAGATTACTTCTCTGTAAAAGAAAGATATGACCTTCTCTTATACAGACTCTTGAAATGGGCCCATCATGCTATAGGGTAGAGTGTGCATCTAGAAGAGGAGAGTATTTCCTGAAAGTAGGAAAAAAGAACCAAGGGAAAAGTTAAGTCAACATCAAGAAGGATTTAATGTTTATATTCACATGTAGGAACCTGACCCTATTCTTAGGTTAAAAAAAAAAGTGAGGGGAGAGCTATTCAATAAATAGTTCTCAAGCAACAACACAAGTAAAACGGGGGCCGAGCCAGTGGTGTGGTAATTGTCTTTTTGCAGTCTGGATGAGTCACATGGTTAAGTTGTAGTCATTACTATTTTCTAAATATTGTTGGGTATGGAGGGTAATTTTGATTTTTTTCATCTTTCAATATACCACCCAATACCAAATATTCCAGAGCATGCCACAAACACAAAGTAGTAGGAAAACACTGAAACTGTTTAGTTGTACTTTAAGGTACCAGGTAGTAAAATAAAATAGAAAGTAAGTCTTCTGCCTTTGAAGAATTTACAGTTCATCTAAGGAGATGAAATATTTGCTGCAGTGTAAGAATATTTAAAATGTCATATATGAAGAAGTGTGAACTATCATAAAATATCATAAAAATGAAAACCAAAAGTTCAAAAGAGATAGTAACAGAGGGATCAGATTTGGAGAATTTACTGAATAAGGCTTTCAGGGTTTCCCATTTATCATTAAGGGGGAAAAAATCCAGAATATTGTAGGTGGGAGAATGGAATCTGTTACACAACTGCGTAAATATAGAATCTGACAAGGTTGAGTAGTTACAATATTTGTCAATATTATTATATTAATCACTTAAAATTAGAACAATTTTATTTCCTTATAAGTACATAGATGCCACTGTGGTTTGGATATGTTATACTTCAATTCACAAAATAAAGATGACTACCATCTCTGATTACTTCATATATGGTTATCACACAAGTATTTCTACCTACTGAGATACTCAGATAAAATCTTTATCTGAGAAATAAATAAGATACAAAAATAGGATATTTTTGTACCCTATTGCTTGAGCACATATATTTTAATTTAACAAGATTATTGCATAAAATTATAATGTACTTTGAAAAACATTGATTACAAGTCACAGATGCACAGGCTATGCTTACCTAAAGAAAATCTGGGGGAAAGCAGGGTTTGAATTCAATTCATATTTTTCAATGTATTCCAAATTATAGCCCAAAATAAGTGTTAAAATATTTATAATGTTGGAATATTATGATTTATAAAAAACATATATATGGTTATTTAGATTACTAAAATATATTTTTCATATATATTTGGCTTTTGTCCATGGTTCCTGGCTCACAGTTCCCTTGGAATTTTTTAATTGTTGAGAGTGGTAAAGATTTTTTTCTTATGTTAACGAGGTGGCTTTTTTTTTTAACATTTATTTATTTTTGGGACAAAGAGAGACAGAGCATGAACGGAGGAGGGGCAGAGAGAGAGGGAGACACAGAATCGGAAACAGGCTCCAGGCTCTGAGCCATCAGCCCAGAGCCTGACGCGGGGCTCGAACTCACGGACCGCAAGATCGTGACCTGAGCTGAAGTCGGACGCTTAACCGACTGCACCACCCAGACGCCCCAACGAGGTGGCTTTTGAAAAGCACCTAAGAATAAGGGCTGGTTGTGAGATTAGAGGTTTAGAAGTTTGAGTCCCAGGGTGACTCTATCCTTCAGTCCTTGTAGGACTGAACCTTTAATTTATGGAATTTCAATCTACCTTCTGATAGAGAGTGTTGGAATTCAATTGTGGCTGTGGGGAAGACACTCACCTTCCACACACACACATTGGAATTGGGTCTAGGAACCAAATTAAATGTCTGCAGCCAATTCTGTCAGCATGTTCATTCACTATTTAGTTCTACAGGAAAGGATTTGCCTCTTATGATCAAACCAAAAAAGAATTTTTAAAGATGTTTCATTTTGAACACAAGAATGAAAATAATTGAGAATTATACTGTTGATTTGATTTTGTCTCCTCCTAGCACTTTATTTATTGTTGATCCTAGTTATACCCTTCCAATTTGATGATGTCTTTGTTGACTTTATTTTATAAAGATAGTTAAATCTTTGTCCTTTACAGTCTAATAGAGCGAATATTAACCCTGTTTCTCCATTTGAATTTGTATAAATTAATTGATAACTCTGACCTCAGTTTTATTAACTGCAAAATAGAAATAGCAGTGAATATATCTCAGGGTTATAAGCATTAAGTGGGATACTGTATTTATAGTGGTTAATGTAGAGTACTAGTTATGATTATCTTATAAAACATACTTTTAAATATGATATCTTTGCTTTGTTATAAATGAAAAATTTTTTCCAAAATAAAGCAGAATGGAGGTGGAAAAATACAGAAATAGTGGAACAAATAGAAAACATAATAAAATAAAGGTAAATGGAATAAACTCCATTTAAAAAACAAAGATTTTCAGACTTTTTAAAAAATCTAGCTGTATACTGTTTACAAAGACACATTGGAAATTTATAGATAGAGAAATGTAAAATTCAAAGGAGGGCAAAATATATAGATAAAGTCTAACCAAATGAAAGCTGGTATAATTATATTAATTTCAAACAAAATAGAAAGGCAAGAAGCATTACAACAGATAAAGAAAATTTTTCATGATAATACAAGTTCCAAATCTCAGGAAAATAATAATTGTAATTGTTATGAACTTAATAATAAAACCTCACAGTATTTACAGAAAAATTGACAAAACTATGAACTAAAATCTACAATTCTAATTTAGTATTTAATACTTTAAATAACATTGACTAAATGATAAATGAGGCAGATAAAATGGTAAAATATTAAATTTAGCCAAAGTACAAGTTCATTTAAGGGACAGACATTGAAATATCATAACCAATAACTGTGAAGTATTCTTTTAAAGCATAACTAGAACATAAAATTGGCTATGTGCTAGGCTGTAAAAACTAACCTTGGCAAAACAAAGATTAATATCATAAAGACCATACTGTTTGACTACAGTGTAATTGAGTTAGCAATTAACAACAAAAACTATAATTCATAATAGACATTAAATAATATTTAGAACTGAATCATTTAAAAAATACTACATATCAAAACTTTTGGGATGTAGCTGAAATGAAATTTAGACAAACTGAATATTTACATTATAAATGAAGAAAGTTTAACCTTCCAAGTTGAGAAGTTAAGGGAAAAAAAATAACAGGAAAAGATTGGAGAAAAGAACTGATATAAGAGCAGAAGTTAATGTTACAGAAAATAAATATTAGGATCAATAAAACACTTAAAAATACAATTAAAATAGACAAAACTCTAGAAAAAAATTAAACAAAAAAGGAAAAATAAAATTCTTGTAAACAATACTAAGAATAAAAATGGGATGGGACTACTGACATAGGAGAAATTAAACACAGATTAAGGAACTGGTGAATAATTTTATACCAATAAACTTAAATATATATAAAAGTGATGTTATTAAAATGCATTTATTAAAATTATTTGATGAGAAATCAGTACAAGAAAGGAAAATTACAAGCTGATTATTCATGAAAATAGATGCAAAAATTCCTAAGCAAACCAAAACCAGTAATGTGTAAAAATTATACCTAACAGTCATGTTGGATTTGTCCCAGAAATAAAACGTTGTTTAACATTAGAAAATTAATTATTACAGCATTAACAGCTTAAAGGAGATAAATTATAGAATCATATTTTTAAACCCAAAAAGTTATTTGATAAGATTTAATAAGACAGAAACTTTTAGTATAAAACTAGGAACAAAAGGGACTTCCTAAAATTGACACAGAATATCTACAAAACCTCGAAACAAATATGATAAATGAGAAAACATTGAAAGTGCTACCTTTAAGATTATGAAAACACAAGAACCTTTGCTATGGAAAGCCACTTAGCCACTTTTTTTTCCATGGGACTGTGGGTTTTCCTCAGGTGTGTCAAAATGGAGGGAAAATATTAGGAATCATCAAAGGAGTCAGAGGTCAGCTGTTTATTGTAGCATCTAATAAAGATGTGAGGAGCTGGACTCATTACAAGTAATTTTGCATGATGGGATTATTATGGTGATGCTGATGACTTTGTATAGCACAATTCCAAGTTATTAATTTAGAGTATATTAAATCATTTTTTCCAATTTGTGTATTTACTATCTACTAAGAAATGAAAAATTACTTTCCCAGTAATCAGAACACTGTAAGTTTACTTAATCAGTTGTTGTTTTTTTTTTCTATAATCCTCTCTCTTTTCACTGTGAAATATCTTTTATCTTAAAAAAAAAAAACCATTTTCTTCTGTTTACCACAGTAATACATAGGGTTGCCTTTTGGTTAGACTAGATACAAAAGAGCAGAGAGTAAATTTGTGTTTTACATAACATGACAGATTTTTAAAGTTAAGACTGGGGACCAGCCTTTTTCAAATTCTACAGGGGATAAGATGGAATGAGTTCGTTAAACTGTATCATACCATACTGATTTAAGTTTTAAGGAAAAAATTATTTTTAAAGAATTACACTAAATTCTATGTGAGGACAGCTATTTAATTTGCTTTTTTGTATTTTTTTTTTTTAAGAGAGAGAGAGAGCACAGGCATTGGAGGGGCAGAGGGAGAGGGAGAGAGAGTCTTAAGCAGGCTCCAAACCCATGGCGGAGCCTGATGTGGGGCTTGATGCACTCGATCTCATGATTGTGAGATCATGATCTGAGCCGAAATCAAGAGTCAGATACTTAACCGACTGAGCCACCCACGTGCCCCCTGTTTTGTAAATCTTAATATGGCTTTGATTTACCTCTATCTGGAAAGAGTAATATCAAAATCCTTTTGTCAAGTGAAGGAGTCCTACAAAAATTTTCACCTGTTTTATTTACTTTTATTTTCCTAGTCCATACATGTACATTTAATTTTGCTTCACTGTATTGTCTTTGCTCCTTTGTGAAAGATCAGTTGACTATATTTGGGTATTTCACCAATACCACCCTGTCTTCATTACTGGAGCTTTATAGTAAATTTTAAAGTTAACTAGTGTCAGTCCTCCAACTTGGTTCTTCTCTTTCAATATTGTGTTGTCTGTTCTGGGACGGTGTTTTTTCATATAAGCTTTAGAATCAGGTTGTCAATATCCACAAAATAACCTGCTGCAATTTCAAATTGAGAGTGTATTAAATCTATAGATGAAGTTGGGAAGAACTGATATCTTGACAATATTGAGTCTTTCTATCAATGAACACAGAATATCTTTCATTTATTTAGTTATTCTATGATAACTTTTATCAGAGTTTTATAGTTTTCCACATATAGGTCTTATACACATTTTGTTGGGTTTATACCTAAATATTTCATTTTGGGAAATGGTAATGTACATAGCATTGTGTTTTTCATTTCAAATTCCACTTGTTTATTGTTGGTAAATAATAAAACAATTGAATTTTATCTATTAACCTGTATCATGCAATCTTTCCATAATTTTTTATTAGGCCCAGTATTCTTTGTTGATTCTTTTGGATTTTCTACATAGACAATCATATCATCTGCAAAAATAAATAATTTTCTTCTTTCCAGTATGTATATCTTTTTCTCTTTTTCTTATTTTATTGCATTAGCTAGGACTTTCAGAAGACTGTTGAAAAGTTCTGGTGAGCAGGGACATCCTTGCTTTGTTCTTGATCTTAGTGAGAAAGCTTCTCATTTCTTAGCATTAAATTATGATGTTAACAGTAGTTTTTTTATAGATGTTCTTCATTTAGTTGAGGAAGTTCTTTTTCATTTCTAGTTTGCCAAGATATGTAGATTTTTAATGGGGAGCATTTGGAATCTTATAGGTTCCATGGATGGGGTTCAGATAATCTGTTAATCCTCTAGAACATTACATATAAACATATTTTCCCATGAATAACTATCTAACTAAAATAAAAATTTAATAACCACATTATATCTCTCCCTCTCTCCCTCTTTTTTAACAACTAACTTGATTTCTAACTTAATACCTGCTTGAATCTAGCACTCTGTTAGAAATACTCTGCAGACAATTGGTCTTGGGCTGAATCTAAGGTAAAATAAACAGGAGACTATTTGCTTGTGTCTATTTAGTTCTTTCAGACATTGCCTGGCTTTGTGCATGTCAATTCAGACCCCTTTTTGTTAGGGGAGAGATATCAGAAACAAATATTATTCCCTCAAAAAATTCCATATTTCTTCTGGCTAGTAATTAATCAAATTTCTGTGTTCCTTAACTGGGCTGTCAATTTGGACTTAGGTGAAGAGTTAGTGCCTCTTTTTAATTTTTCTTTCTTTTTTCTTTCTTTCTTTTTTTTTTTTAACATCTACAAGGTGACTTCCAGGAGCAAACCATATAAAGTGGCATATTTCTGGGATTATATTGATATAATCACTTTTTTAAAATTATATTTGGATGTGTATGCTATTTCATTTTAAGAACTTATTTTTTTCACAAAATCTATTATTTTAACTTTAAAAATTTTTTTAATATTATTTAAGAGAGACAGAGACAATGTGAGTGGGAGAGGAGTAGAGAGAGAAGGAGAGAGAATCCCAAGCAGACTCTGCACTGTCAGCACTGAGCCTGATGCAGGGCTTGAACTCACAAAACTGCAAGATCACGACCTGAGCTGAAACCAAGAGTCGGACACTTAACTAACTGAGCCACCCAGGCGCCTCACTCACAAAACCTATTTTTAATAGCTTATTCATATTTTAGCAATGATTTACCCCCTTAATTCTTTAATGCAAAATATGACTTAAAAATTCTTACCCAGTATCTACATCAAATAGATTTCCCCAAATATCATTTAGTTCTAATTGTTCAGCTTCACTCTCACTTTTGATATTTCTCTTGTGAGAATCTATTCAAAATTTTAGTGAGGTTCTAAATGATCAATATTGGTAACCAGTAATTATCATTACTAGAAATTGTGTAGCTCACTCTTCTAGTTCTTGTACTGGCTTCCCTACCTATCCCTCCCCTAAGACGGTAACTTCTCAAAGTGATGGGGAGCTTCATTTGGGGTTCACTGTACAAGTCACCAGCTCAGAAGGAATGCTTCTCAACAGTTTGAACTACAATGGTTGCATCATTGGAAAACCAAATGGTTTCTCTGCCTCTAGTCTTTCCAACTTTAAAAGTCTTCTCTGCTCTACTGTAAGAGTAATACACTGAAGGCCTAAATCTATCTTTCTAAATATTTTTTATTGACCTTTCTCTCATAGCAGATGATAGGAGCTGAGATCCTCTATTGCCTACCCCTAAACTTTTCCAGCTTCAACTTTCCCTATATGTGTGTCCACTTGCCTCCAGGTATCTGGAACTGACTGTACTTTTCACTCTACACTCACCATGCCATTGTATATGTTGCTCCTTTTGTCCAGAAACCCTCTCCTCTGCTACTGTCCCTCTCCAACTTCTTTGCCCAACTGCTGCATGCTGTCAATGCTCAGATTAGAATATCCTCTAAGAAATTAATATTGTTAAAAAAAACTTTGACTTCATGGGTTCCCAAAGTGTCTTGGGGAAACCTACGACTTCCTTGATCATACTTTGAGAAATACTGCTTTGATATATTACCACTTGATACTCCCTTAACCATTGCAAACTTTTCTAGATTTCCATAACTTAATGAGCATAATCTGCTAAGAAACAATAGAAAACTATTTCCTAAAGTAAATCCTGAGACATAACTAGGCTTACTATGCAAATATGGCTCCCTGGTCAACTAGGTTGGAGAGACCCACAAATAAAGCTTAATACCTTTCTGCATTGCAGGACTTGTCAGGACCTTTATTATGATAATTTGCACTGGGAACATTTAAGTATGAGAAATCACATTCAATGTGTTTAAAATTTGTTTTACTTGACTGATTTTTTGCAGAACATCTTATGGGAATAATGATATAAAAGATAATGAATAAGACAATCTGAAATTTATACAATGTTGCCACTTTAGTTTTCAAATATGGACCTTCTCAGATTTGATTATTTGCCTACTTTGTTTAACTATCACAATCCAGATCTTATCCACTTTTATTTATTGATTAGAAGAGTTTATCTGCATTTTTTGCATTAGTTAATCAGATTCCTGTTTTGAAATCTCTCCAGCAATTCATTTCAGGACATTTTCTCATCCAATTGTTTACTTCTCCAATGATTTCACCACTCCCTACCTCCACAAATACTGTTGAAATACTAGAACCTTGTGATTAAAGATTACAATTGTTCTTTTCATTCGTCATCCTTGAGTTCGCCTTTAATAAGACAGTCACTTGGAGATGGAGAAACATTGAGCAGAAATGGGTAGTATGCATCCTTACAATAAGGGAAGCTTTTCTCTTCCCCCTCCATTGTTCTCTACCTTGTGATTATTTGTTCATATAGTCAGTTTCTGACTAAATGAGAAGTAGAAAAAATATCACCCTCTGTCTTCTCATTAGTCTTCATCTTCAATACTTAGAAAAAAATTATTTTATTCAAAAGGGAAATGATCAAATGAAGTTGAGTGAAGCCCAAGGTAGAATTTTGGCAAAAAACACCAGATATATACACTCTGAAAATTTTCAGGATTTTAAATACCTTCGGATTTAAATCCATTTGAGAAATTCTGGGTTTTAAAAAGCTAAATAGTTTCCTTGCTATGGGATCTCTCAGAGCTAGTGTGCATTATCAATTACTGAAAGGAGGCTAGAATGTACAGAATGCCCACACATGACTGATGATGTAAAACATAACAGGAGAATGTCTCAAACTGGGGTGCGGCGGAATACATTTTCGAAACAGTTGTTTAGATAAAAGTGAGCATTCTACTGTTGGTAAAGCATGGGGAAGTTATGTAAGTTGTTTTGTTATTTGTTTTTAATATGGTGTACTATTAGAAATAGAGTTTTAATTATTTCATGTATGGGTAGAAAGAGGTCAGGAAAACTATCGCTTTGAGTCACTAATATTTGAGCATATTACAGAAATGGGAAGGGAGGAAATATTCTAGGTTTTCAAGTAACTACAACAACACTTAAAATACTCTGTTTATACCTGACACTAAAATCAGATTGATGAATAAGCACTTACTATTGGAAACCCAGCTGAAGTGTGACCAGCATTTTTCATTGAATTGAAATGCACAGGCTGATTTCAAGTTGGTGAAGGGTATTGGTCCTCTTTCACAGTATCCATAAACAAGGTCTGAATCCAGCTGACTAGAGCCTGAGAACATGCTAGGGTGCTTCATATTCAATACACAGCCCTATAAAGAGAAGAAAAATGAGCCTTGTCCAAAACTCTTACCTCAGCACCCACTGGCAAAAATAAAATGTAAGCTGGGGACCAGGTCTCTTTGAAGCTGATTTTTTAAAAACTCTCTAACAGGCCTCTGGTGGTTACAGATATTGATCGTCAGAAAGTAATCTGTTCAGGTTTGGGGGCATGCCAGTACAAATTGTGGAATGCATTCCTTCCTCTCCAAGGACATGTTGAGCTTTTTATATTGTCTATACTGGTTCACTTGTCAGCTGTCTACTCTATTTGACATGAATTATTTTCTACCTTTTGTGGATGTATAATTAAATATATTTTTAAAATAGGAAATTTTATTAATATAGAATCTTTAGCTTGAGTCAAAACATTTTTTTCATCTTTTTTAACCCTCATTTTTCTTCCATAATCATTATTTGATTCCCTCTGGCTGCCTGCTACTTATTTGTAGTAGTACCATTCATCCATTGAGACCTTTCCATCTGTCACACAGCTTTGCTTTCTTTCCCCAGAAGCTTTATTCTCCTACTGTGCCATATTTACCTTTTTTTTTTTGTCTACTGGTTGGATTGAGCATTCTTTTGTGCAGGTGTTTTCATGTTTTATTTTTTATTTTTTGTAATTTAAAAAAATGTATATGAAGCAAATGATGCTGAATTAGGTGACAGTGACATTCAGAAGGGACATGTTTGCTAACCAATATAATTTTTAAAAAAATTATGCCTTTATTTGATAAGTAGATATATAGGAGTATATCTAATACAGTTCTGAATGTTAAGTGAAATTGTAGGAATTGTTTCAATTAGTATTTGCATATGGGTAAACAGTGACACTGATATTTTAATTTCTATGTGTCTATGTGTTTACTAAGTATAATTGCTCATTAAAGCCTTATTTACTGTGAATTTCAATGCTTAGAAATACTTAAGCACAAAGACTAACATTTCTGGATACCACTTCACCTCAGAGATTACCATCCAGTTCTGTTATAATGTAGGTATCTTCAGATGAGACAGCAGATTCTAGAGATAGGAAGATAAATGCAAACATTAATAGGAGCAAAAGTTATTAAAAGTCTTCAGTTTGCTTACATTAGTGGAGACATGTCATTAATTCTGTTATGGTTATGGCTTGTTATGCCCATTCAACTAACAAATAATTTGGTTCACTTTGTGAGGTTTGCAGATGACCAAGTCCACATGTCTTAAACTAGCACTCTTTTATATCAGGTTGAACTCACTTCCTAAAGGGACTTATGCTAAGCAAAAGGGGCAGCTTTTGCTGTCAAGGGGTTCACACTCTGAGGAAGAAAGAACACTGACTTTTTACTTAAAGCATCCATCATTGCACAGGACACTGAGAATATGTTTGCTAAAGGATGATAGATTACGCGCTGATCACACCTGGTTAGGGTCAGGAAAGAAAAAAAAATCATGAAGTATTTTCAAACAGTGTATTAAAGATTAGGAACATATTAGGGGATAGAATTAAGGATGATACTAGCAATCAGAAGAGTAGTAGGTAGAGAGTTATGCAGGATGGAGTAAATAGCTCAGAAGAGAAGCATGCAGAAATTTTTCTGAGGGAAATTAGAGATGGAACTGAAAGCCTAAATAATTATTGACAGCCAACTGTATGTCAGTGCCTGAACAATCAAAGATGATGAGTGAAAGTTCTTGCCTATAAGAAACTCATAATCTAGTAATGTAAATAAGACAAATATGTAAATGATATTTAAATTTTTTTCTTGAACTGATAGAATTCTGGTTATCAGAGCAAGTTTTCATAGAGAACAATATAAAAGCTGGATGAAACACAAAAAGTAGCCAATTGAAAACATTGTAAGGAAACCAAAATAGGCAGGTTTTGAAGGGCTAAGGCATTTGGAAAAGGAAAATATATTGAGGTGAAATTGACATTCTGTGATTTTGTTCCCCTTGAGAGATTTGCAGATTCCTAAACTTTTGGGATAGGAATCCAAGAAGTCAGGAAGAAGTAGAAGAGTTTTTGGTAGATTTACAGTGCTAGGGAGATAAATATGGAAAGTTAAGCTCTTCCAAGGAGAAGGGACCCGGAAGAAAACCTAGGTTTGGATCTGAGAACCTTGAAGGGCTATGTCCTAGGAGTAAGGATAAGTCAGAAACAGTCCAGACCTCACGCGTTTTGAAACTCAGTCTTAAATCATCTTGATTTCTAATAAAAATAAGGTGATCTGTCCTATTCACATTGCCTGCCTGGAAAAAAAAAATAACATCACCTAGAGTCTTTAAATCTCTATATTCTTCATCTGAAATTTATTTGGGAAAAATACCATACATTAGCAGATAGGAAAACATGAACAAAATCCCAGGAAGAAAGAACAAAAGAAAGAGGCCTACAAATCACAAAATGCTGAAATTCAGAATATATAATTTAAAGACATCTGTGATTGGGGCACCTGGGTGGCTCAGTCAGTTAAACGTCTGACTTTGGCTGGGGTCATCGTCTTGCGGTTGGTGAGTTTGAGCCCTGCTTTGGGCTGTGTGCTGACAGCTCAGAGTTGGAGCCTGCTTCAGGTTTGGTGTCTCCCTTCCTCTCTGCCCCTCCCCCTCTCACTCTCTGTCTCAAAAAGAAATAAACATTAAAAAAAAATAATAAATAAAGATATCTGTGATTAACACTTTTAAGGGAATAAAAATTCCCTGAAGTACTTCCCACAGAATGGAATCAATAAATAAGAACCACATAGATATTCTAGAACTATAAAATAAAATTACAAATCACTGAAGTTAATAACCAATAGATGGTTTTAATAGTTTATACACATAGCTAAGAAGACTAATGAACTGGAAGTTAGATCAGTAAAAAATATATGTATATATTAAGACTGTAGGATTTCAGTGTCAGCCATGATAGAGTGATAGAATCCGAATTTACCATCCTGCCTTAAACACCTAGAAAATTAAAAAAAAAAAACTGTATGAAACAGCTATTGTAAGATATTGGGAAATAGGTACAGAACTATTGACCATTGGGAGGATGAAAACATATGAGCTAGGCCTAAAAATTACTCTAGCTTTCTGCATGAGGGTAATTATGGTCCATAAAAAAATGAGGGGAAACAAAACAGAATTTATCAGTGTCTCTGAGTGAAGGGACAGAGATTAGAAAAATGGGGAAATTGAGGTTTCTAGAATTTGCAGGGCAGAGTATCAGACAGTTCAGAACTATGTAATAACTTCAGAATTGGTCCAATAGAAATCTGTGCATGAGTAGGATAAAATTGTATAAGTCTGGCCAAAATCAAATCCCAAGAAGTGGAAATTTAGTGGGGCACTTTAAGCCAAAAAATTTCCAGAACTCATACAATTCACTCAACTGCATAAGTTCCCACCAGCTGGCACAGAGTAACATTGTTGAAATCGTAGTATATCTGGACCCACTCTAAAAAATAATAAATAAGGCTTCAAAATGATCAAATTGGGTCACAAGTAAGTGAAATGTTCTGCAGAACAAAGTCCAAAATACTAAAAGGAAATAAAACAAAATCCAGTATTTGGCAATATAAAACTTATGATATAGGACATCTAATAAAACTTTGCTAGACACAGAAAAAGGAAGAGATGTGGAAAATATGAAAAGAACCAAAAAGAATGACTAGAAAAAAAATTACGAAATACAAAACAAAATTTTCAAGGAATGGGACTAATAAAAGATTAAACACTGCAGTAGAACAAGTTCACTTATTTGATGACGTAGCAATAGAAAATAGCCCAAATAAAGCACAAAGAGAAGACAAAACAAAATGAATGGGGAGTCAGTACTTACGAGACATTATTGAATAGCCTAACATAAATGCAATTGGATTTCTAGACAGAAGAAGGGACTGAAAAATATTTGAAAAAATAATCACCAAAAATATAATTCAAATTTGATTTAAAAAGTTATAAACCTTCATATTCAAACCTAAGCAGGATAAACTTAGTGAGACAACACACACACACACACACACACACACACACACACACACACACATCATGAACATCATAATGAAATTGCTGAACATAAGTGATAAATCAGCCAGAAGGGGGAAAAAACAAAGAGAAACAAAGATAAGAATTATTGTAAACTTTTCATCAGAAACTACAGAAGCCAAAAGATAATAGAATGATATCTGTAAGTGTAGAAAAAAAGAAACTCAATTTGTAATACCTATAATTTTTATACCTAGTAAAAGCATCTTTCAAAAGTGAAAGAAAATTATTTTTTTTTCAGACAGATTAAACCAGAAAGAATTCATCACCAGCAAACCTGTGGTGTGAGACATGTAAAAGGAAGTTCAGGCAGAACTAAAATGATAAACAGATGGAAACTTCAATCTACACAAAACAATGTAGAGCACTGGGAGCATTAAATACAGAAATAATGAAAAGTGTTTTCTCATTTCAAATGTTTAAAAAGAGAAATGAATTTTCAAAAGAAAATAATGACATATATTGTGAGGTTTATAACATATGTAAATAATGTCTGACAATGATAAACAAATGAAATAAAAGTAGAAATGAATGTATACTCTTGTGAGATTCTTATATTATTCAAGAAGTTGTTTAACATTACTGAAAGGAATCCTCTGAAGGATGCATATTTTCAACCCTAAAGCAACCACTTAAATAAAGGGGTGTAGCTAAAAACTAGCTAATAGTGTATATAAAATGAAATCATAAGAAAGTCAAACAAAGGAAACAAAGGAATGAAGAAAACAAAAGCATATGGAACAAATAAAAAATAAAAACAAAGATGTTAATTTTAAGCCCAACCATATTGACTAACATATTAAATGTGTATGGCTAAACAATTAAAAGGCAGAGATATGCAGACTAGATGAAAAACTATCACCCATTCATAAGTTACATACAGGAAAACTATACGATAGCAGGAGTACTATGTTAAATTAAAAAAAATAGATATAAGGGTGCCTGGGTGGCTCAGTAGGTTAAATATTGGACTCTTGATTCTGCTCAGGTCATGATCTCATGGTTTGTGAGATTGAGCACTGCATGGGGCTCTGCACTGACAGCATGGAGCCTGCCTGGGATTCTCTCTCCTACTCTTTCTGCCCCTTCTCTCCTCATGCCCTCTCCCTCTCTCTCTCAAAATAAATAAACCTAAAAAAAATAAAAAGTAAATAAAATAAATTATGAGAGATAAAGACGAATGTTACATAATTATAAGGGACTGAGTCATTAAGACATAACAATGCTAAGTATGCATGCACCCTGAAAGGACTTTAAAATACATGAATCAAAAGTTGACATAATTAAAAGGAGAAATAGGTGTCCATGATTAATTGATAGAATAATAATTAATAGAACAATTGGAAAATGTATGAGTATATAGAAAAGTTGAAAAAAAACTATCAATTAACTTGATTTAATTGATACTTAGAGAACAGTCCACCTAACAATAGTGGAATACATATTCTATACCACATGCTAGCCCATGCAATAAGCCTCATTAAAATCAGAGTATGTCCTCTGCTTACAGTATATTTAAATGAAAACAAAGAACAGAAATATAGATGAGAATCCTCCAAATATTTAGAAATTAGACATACATTTATAAATAGATCATGGCTAAAATAATAATAAGAAAAATAAGAAAATATTTTTAAATGAATATAAATGAAACAACATATCAGAACTTGCAGGTTCAGCTTAAGCAGAACTCAGAGAGAAATTAATAGTTTTAACTGTTTAAGTTAAGAAAGAAAGTTTTAATTAAGCTTCCATTTTTAAGAAACGAGAAAAAAGTTAAACCAAAAACAAGTAATGGATAAAATCATAAATTAAAAAAAATCATTCAGATACAAAACAGACAAACAGACAAATCATTGAGATGCAAAACAGACAAATGTTTTACGTAGAAAAGCAACCAAAAGTTGCTTCTTTAGAAAATATTCATGCTCAAAGATCTGCAGAAAATTTAGAAAAGAGTACTAGATACACATGGGAAGAAAATGAAAGGTGTAACATGTGGAATTAGAGCCACAGAAAGAGAAGATAGATTGAGAAAATCAATATTTGAAAAAAAAATTGGAACAAGAATTTCCCCACATTTTTAAAATACATAAATCTACAAATGCAAAAGGCTTTAAAAGGCACAAGAAGGATATGTAAAAAGTCAATACTTAAGGACATCACAATAATGCTACCAAATACCATGATAAAGACAAAAATGAAGACATTTTCAGTTAAACAGTAACTGGGAAAATTTCTCACCAGCAGATGGACATTAAAAGCAATACTAACCACATTTTTCAGGCAGAAAGTCAATGTTTCCAGAGAGAAGCACAAAACTGCATGAAGGATTAAAGTGCAATGGAAATGATAAATATGTGGTTATTTAAAATTATTGATTGTATATAAGAATTAACATAGGGGCGCCTGGGTGGCGCAGTTGTTAAGCGTCCGACTTCAGCCAGGTCACGATCTCGCGGTCCGTGAGTTCGAGCCCCACGTCGGGCTCTGTGCTGACAGCTCAGAGCCTGGAGCCTGTTTCCGGTTCTGTGTCTCCCTCTCTCTCTGCCCCTCCCCCATTCATGCTCTGTCTCTCTCTGTCCCAAAAATAAATAAACGTTGGGAAAAAAAAGGATTAACATATTTAAAAATAAACATATTAAAGTGATATAACACATGGAAGAAAGTACTAAGTAAACATAACCTGTTTTAAAATACTTTTCATTTCTGGAAGGCAGAAAACTACTAATTTATTGTCAAAATGCATGTTGGTAATATCTGTGTTAACTTCTTGGGGAATAGTTTTTAAAATGTGTGACTAGCTAATAGAGGAGAAAATGGAATAGTAAGAAATTTTTAGTCCAATATAGAAAAATAAAGGAGAAAAAATAGCAAGAACAAATTGGATATATACAAAGCAAATAATAAGATGGTAGATTTCTGTTCAACTATATTAGTAGTTTTATTAAATATAAACAAAATTAGGAAACAAATATCAGACAGGATTAAAAAAACACTATAATAGGTAGTTCTTACAAGACAGCATAAATAACAGAACACAAAGGCTGAGGCACACACTAAAACCTGTTGTAACTATTCCAATAAAAGATAGTGGAATTTAAGGCAAAAATATTTTCCTAAAGAGGAAGATTTCATAATGGTTAAAGGATCTACTAGGAAAATAAAACATTTCTGAATTTATATACAGATAATAATATAACATCAAAATAGATAAAGCAAAACCTGAAAGGACTATAAAAAGAGTATTACAGAATCATATGTGGAGATTAAATCCATTTCTTTGACTAAACAATAAAATAAGGAGATAAAATTAATATAACAATAGAAGATATGAAAACCACAATTTACAAATGTCATTTAATAGATATATTTAGAATTTACATAAAAATACATTTCCATAAAATGTATTGGATGTTCATAAATTTCAAAGACTTGAACTCAGAGTATGTTCTCTGATGAAGGTGGAATTAAGGTTAAATATATTGCTAAAATTATAAAAAGGAACTACCCAATTGTTTGGAAATGAAGCACTATACCTCTAAAGTATCCATGAATCAAAGGAAATATGGAGGAAATAAGGAAGTATTGTGAATTGAATAACAGTGAAAATATATTGAAACCATGGGGTGCAGCTAAAGCCTGCTTAGAGGGAAATACATAGCCATAAATGCATACAGAGAAAAAAATAACAAAAAGTAAATTCAAAGAAAGTAGCAATAAAGAAATAATGGCAATATGAACAGAAAATAATAAGAAACAAAATCATAATTGAAAATATCAGCACAACCAGGAGATGGTCCTTTGAAAGAGTAAAAGGAGTGATAACCTCCCAAGATTGGTCAAAATAAAAAAGATGGTACAATATACCAATAGCAAGGATTTTTAAAAACTCACAACACTAGAGATCCTGATAATATGAAAAATGATCAATCCTAATAACATAAACAGTGTGCCAATATGTTTGAAAATGTATATGAAATTCAAATTCCTGGAAAAATTCAAGTTGTCAAGCTGGATACAAAAGGTAATATAAACATGGACAGTATTGTATCATTAAAGAAATTGAACCCATACTTTTTAACCCTCCTGCAAAGAAAACTCCAGGTCTAGATAACCTCAAAGGAACCTCAGAAGAAGTCATGACAATAATTTTACACAAACTTTTCTAAGGAATAAAAAATAAATAGTTTCCATCTCATAAATGTGTGTTTTATGAGACTAGCATAAACTTTACATCAAACCTGACAAAGACTTTACAAGAAAGGAAAATTACAAACTGATCTTTTATGAACATAGAAAAATAATAATAAACTCAAAGTCAGCATCTAAAGTCCAACAGCACATGAAAGTTTTAATATGCAACAAAAGATTAGATTTATTTCAGGAATCCAGGTGTGTTCAGTATTCAAAAATCAATTTGTATATTTTACTCTATTAACCAAAATAAAAGAGAAAAATTATATGATCATTTTAAAAGATGCAGAAAGCACTTGATAAAATTTCACACTGATTTATGATAAAAACTCTAAGCAATCCAGGAACAGAAAAGCATTTTCTTAATCTAGCAAAGGCATCTATAAAATTTATAATATTGTTAATATTGATTTGTGGATTAAGTTTCACATACTTAACTACTAGAGCCAGCAGCTCTACTCCTAAAGATACATATACCTCCACAGTGCATTGTTATATGTACCAAAAATATGTAAAAGAACATTCATAAAAAGACATCTTTAAAATAGCTTTTAACTAGAAGCAAGCCAAATGTATAGCTGTGGTAGAGTAGATAAATAAATTGTTACGTACTTAAACAATAAAATATTGTACAGCAATAAAAATGAGCAAACTAATGCCCCATGCAAAAATATGAACTTCACAAATGTAATTTGAACAAAAGAAGCTTAGGCACAAAGAGTATAAGTAATTCCATTTATGTGAAGTTCAAAAATTACCTATGGTGATAGAGGTCAGAATAATAGTTCCATTTGCAGACTGAGGACAAGAAAGTAGGATAAGGGTAACTCAGGCCTCCAGGCAATTTTTATTTATTAATCTATGGATATATGGGTATATTCACTTTGAAACAGTTAATCAACATGCATTCTTGTGATTTGTGCACTTTCCTGAAGGTATGCTTGCTATGGATTGAATTGTGCCCTCCACCAAAATTCACATGTTGAAGCCCTAACCCTCAATGTGATTGTATTTGGTGATGGGGCGTTTGAGAAATAATTAGTTATAATTGAGGTCATGAGGGAAGCACCCTCAGAGAAAGCTGTCTATCTGTCTTTCTGTCTCCCTCTATCTGCCATTAGAGGGCTCAGAGAGAAGGTGGCCATCGGCAAACCAGGAAGGGAGTATTTTTTATTGTTTATTTTTTAATAAACAATTTCTTTAATGTTATATTTATTTTTGAGAGAGAGCATTCAAGCAGGAGAAGGGAAGAGAGAGAGGGGGATAGAGGATCTGAAGCCAGCTCCATGCTGACAGCAGTGAGCCTGATGTTGGGCTCAAATTCACAAACTGTGAGATCATCATCTGAGTTGAAGTCAGACGCTCAACTGACTGAGCCACCCAGGCATCCTAAAAGGAGTATTTTTATAATCCAATCATACTGGCACCCTTATCTCAGACTTCCACCCTCCATAACTGTGAGAAAATAAATTTCCGTTGTTTCAGCTGCCACCCAGTCTATGATATTTTGTTATGGCTGCCTTGGCTAAGGCCAATACTTTACTTCTATGAAAAAAATTTACTTAGAAAAGAAAATAAAGAAAAATGTATACTGACAAGTTTCAGGAGTGGTAGGAAGGTATAGACATTGGCAGGAACTAAGGATATCATAGAAGTGATGTTTTTTGGCTATTTCTTGAAGAAAGTACAACAAAGCAGCAGTTAGAGGGAGTTTGAGGCATATTAGAAATCAGTGACATTACACGGCCAGGGATGCCATCTTGAAAATTTGAATTTTATATGAGGATATATAATTATTATAGATTATTATGCCTGAGTATAGTAGTTCATGAAGGAAGAACTGCATGCACACTGGAGATGAGGAAATCTTATGAACACTGCCGTAATAGTTCAAACCCTATAGGTTTGGAATGTTGATTCTGCTTAGTTTAATGTATAAATAATTATTAACTTATGTTCTGTGCAGGTATTTGGTGTTTGTTTTTAGAAATCTCTTTAATCCTTGCTTAATGTTCTCTCTAGTGATCCAAAAATACTGTGGAATGGTGTTTTTTTTCTTGATATGATGGACATTTCTTTGAGAATTAAGAATTTTAAAAAATACCCACAAAGACATGATGATGTCTAAGGTTTTAGGAGCCTATCTGTGAGTGCCATTGCTAATAGCAACTAGATCATTTTTCAGGTAGCCAACTTCCATGTATATTTAATCACTGTGATTAATGCCATTGTCCCTCATGTGTGTGGAATGTGAGAACAGAAGAAAGATAGGACTGTAAGCAATAAAAGATATGTTGGTCCCAGAGAGGATAAATTTGGGAGCACCAAGGAGTATCAGAGCCCTATCAGAGCTACCTGGAGGTAGATCTGTAGAATGCTGACAATATGGCCAAGTTAGAGGTATGCTGACTTTTGAAAGTATTTGTGCACTTATCACAGTGGTGATGGTCATTGATAGCAAGATGCCAACAGACACAATTAGGGAATATATGATTTCTTGAACTACAAGACTATGAAAATTTATTGATATGAAGAATGCCTGAAAGCAGAAGACAGAGAGCAATCTCCTACTAGGAGATGTTACTTTCTTAACTCTCAAATTCCATACATGGAAGTGCACAATAGCCAATGCTTCTATCTTATCAGAATAAGGAGTAAGGATCCATCCTGTTCTTAGGGAGTCCACTCTGAGTTTCTCAAGTGTGGTTAGAGGGTTGAAATAAATCTTCATGATCATGTATAACAATAATAGTCTCAATATACTGAGAAAATTATGGAGGAAGAGTTGAGTCAGACAGAGGTCAGTGGCAGGCAGGCAGGATCCGACTATCCTGAGTAGGACTTGGCTTCAGACCTGAAGTTTTGTTGCCATTACAACTATGAATTATGCACAATATGTCAACATGGCCAGTAGACCAGGTGACTAATTCCTTCCTATTATGGCAGATTGCTTACCTGTCTAGCCAGTAGAATGGCTGTCACAGAGAAGTCACTCAGTGGAGATTTGTGAAATAATTGCACAAGTTTTGTAGAAGAGTCATGAACTCTTTGTCTTCTTAGGAAGCAAACTGAAGGCTTTGAGGACACAGATGCTATTTTCACGTCTTCTTCCCATAAGGCCATTGTTTTGAATAGGTAGGGAGAATGTACTATCAATATAGAAAAACCCATTATTATTGTTTTTGTGGCCCATGGCTGACAGATTCAGACAAGCTGCCACCTGAACGGTGATAGAGTTCTTCTTAGAACATCAGGAAAAGTATATTTACAATAGACTCAGTGATGTGATTAAAAAGAATTTAAAATAACATTTCAGACAGATAAAAAATTCCAATCAATATTTTAAAAACTAGGTATACCCAGCTTAGTAAATACAATATGTACAGGATAACGGAGTCATGGAAGCAAGCATGAACACGTTGTATGGCCTAGTAAAAATATGAAACTGCATCAAGAAAGTGATTAGTTATTCTAAAGAAGAAACGAGAAAGGAAAGGATCAGGAACAGAGTAATGAATATTTTTACAAATATACACACATATAATCACATATATACACACAAATCATGTATGTGTATATAAATATATGCATATATTATAATCAACCAGATTTTATATGGTTTATATATAAACCTAAGATATTATATTTTACATGATTAACCTAAACCTAAAATGCTAAAATAAATAAAGTAATATTATTACTGAGAAAGTGTGTTTGTATATGTGTGTATGGATCCATAGCCTGACCAAAAGGAAGGTATGCCTTAAACTTATCTATTACTAGTACGAGGACTGGCCCAACAACAGAGTCAATGATGTAATCAAAAATACATGTCATGTGTTTTTACTCCCATTAGTCTCTTATAAGGTTAAGGAAGTAGTGTGATAAATTCTGCTGTTTTGTATAAGAACTATGTATGAGGGACACCTGGGTGGCTCTGTTGGTTAAGCATGTGACCTACTCAGGTCATGATCTCACAGTTCATGAGTTTGAGCCCAACATTGGGCTTCACACTGACAATGCAGAGCCTGCTTGGGATTCTCTTTCTCTGCCCCTCCCCCACCTGTGTTTTCTCTCTCTCTCAAAATAAATAAATAAACTTAAAAAAAAGAACACATGAAATAGAAATCATGTCAAGTCTGTCAGAAAATCATACTTCTATATTCAAATTTTAAATACTCACATGAATGCATAGCCAAATATCAGTTTACAATTCCGGTCAGTAGTGTTCAAAGAGTTCAGAGAAATATGAGTATAGTTTCATGCCAAGGGACTCGAAAGATGAATACAGATAAAAAATAATGGAGAGCTAAAAAAAAATGTGATTTATAATTTAAAATAATTTTAGTGAGGAAAGCAAGAGTCATGGGATGTTACTGGTGTGCAACTCTGTGTATTATCCATACCCAAAAAGCATATAAACACAGGACATCAGATAGAGTTTATAACCAAAGATAAGTTCAAATGAGTAGCACATTTGTGACAGCAATGCTAAATCTAGGGCCCCAAATCTTAATCTTCACAGGAAAATGATCAGGGAAAATGGGCTTGGGGCGTGGACAAAATTTAGGATAAGAAGAAGAGTAAGTCTACTTCCTTTAGGAAAACATATTGCTATGACAAAAAAGAAGGAAAGAAGAGAAGTAAGTCTATTTCCTTTAGGAAAACATTGTCATGACAAAAGGAAGGAAAATCCCAAATTACTTAATTCTTTGTTGCTTCACTGTGATTTTTTTAAAGAAAAAGTTAATCTTTCTACAAGAGAAAGTGTAGTTTATACACGTTTAAGAACTAAATGAAGAAGTCCACTCAAATGGGAAAAGGGATAGACATAATGAAGAATGAGGAAATTGAAAGATATTTAAGTTGGAAACCGTAAAATTTGAGAATGAAAATTGTTTTCAACATTTTGCAGGTCAGGCATGCAAAAATGTAGTCTATGTATTCATAATAAGCTACATGATATAACCGACTGCCATGTAGACACGTTTTCCACAGTGTAAATGGCAGCAATTTAATAACATCGGAAAGGATATCACTAGACAAGTAAGACTTCTTTCATCAAAAGTCGACTTTCACCAGACTGCTCAACAGGCAGAAAAGGATTCCTTCCATGGAAGATGCCTGTTAAGATCCTTTTCATTTCTGTCTATTTGAGGAAAATTTGAAGTTAGATGATATCACAGTGACAAGTCAGTCTGGGAAACACAACTAGAGGCAATAGTTTAACTAGACTCAGAGGTCAAGCACATGGAACTGAATGAGAGTCTAGATAACCAATCTTGGATTCCAGTTTTCAGAACTGTGTAGCAGAAAGACGGACATACAATGGGAAGTCCAAGAGAACCCAAGTAACTTTAAGAACTCTTGCTGAATTGGGACATTCAATAGAGAATTCTTGCCTTCTTTCATAGAGACCATGGAACACTACTAGTGTTAACGGCTTTTGGGAAGGAAGCATGAAATGGACTGACAACTATTGGAGACTTATGTTCTTATATTTTCCAACACAGGTTTAATGAAAATTACAATAAATTAAGGAACAGAATGAAAGCTTATCAAGTAAATACAACCACTTACTGCAAGTTACATACGGTGTACTTAATGCCTAATGAACATAGTTTTATCATATGTTATCCAATACTTAACATTTATTGAGCATTTGTGTATATTAAGCAATTTACATATATCATCTTTTAATTTATATTTTATATTTTCTCTGTGAAGCAGAAATGATTATTATCTTAATTTTAGAAATAAGGAAACTGAGCCTTAAAGAAGTGAAGAATTTGTCCAGGATGGGAGCTGAAAAAATGGTATAACCAATAATCTGTAGGTGAGAGTGGTGTGTATTACTAGTGTTGCTGAAAATCAAACTAGTCTGAATTGTAGCTCTGGGAAACAAAGAAATAGAAACTGATTCAAGATGGCCCGTGTGCCTTTTGGAAGGTTGGCAATAAACGTGGCACCAAACTCTGGATCCAATCAAATGTTTGGTACTGTCCAACCTCCCATATGGTTGGGGGGTCTGGATCTGTCACAGATGTCGCAGGCAGCTTCCCGCATCACCTGCAAGACATATGTGACATAAATGGGAAAGCAAGATTACTAAAAGTGTGCCCCCAGTTGGGCCTATAACTGTGAAGTGAAGATCAGCAGAGCAGCAAGTATGGGAACTGGGCAAACATGGGGGATGGTTCACTTTAAGCCCTGAGTCAGCTGCTCAACAGTGAGCTGAAATGGGGGCACTAAGAGTAGGCAGGGCTGGCAAAAGAAAAGCTCCAAGGACACATTGAATCACAACTTCTAACAATGTGGCATGGCTGTGCAAACAACATCAGACAGGCCAAACTTACATGCAAAAAAATCAAAGACTGAGTGACTCATTTTGGGCAAATGTGTCTGGCAGCCTAGAAGGAGGAAAGGCAGGGCTGTAAGTACAATATGCTCTACAGACAGAGGAGAGAGTCCCAGCCCAAAGACAGTTTCCATGTGTATAAAGTGTGGAAAATCTGAGACATGCACTGGGCTCTTCAGCCACATTCTCACCCTTAGAAAGTAATCAGCCAGCAGAAAAATCTCCAATTTAAATGACAGCAAAATGTATGCTTGGAATTATCTGACCAAATTGGCAACTGAGACATTCTAGGGACTTAATTTGCACATTGAGTTTTAATAGTATTATATTTGTATAGCAGATTATATAACCAAAAATGTTAATGGAAAAATGATTTTATTTGACTGGGAAATTGGCACCCCAGCTAATTGTCTGAAAAGGAGCCAATTTTAAAATTCAGATGCTGTTTGAATGAACTGTTATTGGCTGAATTAGGATTTATTGTGTAAAATACACAATTTTTAAAAATAGCCTAAGGAAAGAAAAGGGGCTCAATGAACTAGGTTTGTGTACTTCACTGTGTTCTGGGATGGATTTCAGGATGATACAAACAAGACCATTGGGGAAGAATATTGGGGTGGGGTGGGGATGGAAGATGAAAAATGGTCTGAACATGAGATATGAATGTGTACGTGGTCAGAGTAAATAGGAGAATGGCTTGTCATCTGTCTGCCATTTAGCCAGATAGCAAATCTCTATTAAAACATTTGATTACCTTTTATAAATGACTTGGACTTCTATGTGCTTATTTCATATAGATTAGGATTAAGTGCCACACAGATTTTGGAATGACCATATTTTTGGTATGGTATTTGCAGTACTTGAAACATTAAGAAAATTCAAAGTTTGCCATTAATGCTGGTGATGATTTTTCTTATCATGAAATTATTAGCTATCACTGGCCAAAACTAAATAAGAAATAAGATTAAGTGGCAGTTATTTTTATAGGAGAAAGCTCTGCAAATAATAAACTCTTTACTGTTTTAAAAATATTACCTTTCTTAGCCAACTGTAATGAACTTATTATGTTGGCTAAACCACCTCCTTTTCAGAAGAAGCATAGATCTTGTAAGTAATGATTGAAATTGCCCCTTTCATTTATAAGTGTGGAGCCTCTTTTTATTAAATGCCTTCAGGATATGGAAAACATGAGATTTCCCTAGAAAGTCAGGCCTTTTCTTCTTCTCCCCACCCCCTACCAGCCCTACTTTTTAAGACAACGTCTTCAAGTTGCCATAGACCAACTGTGAGTGTTAAATGAATATCTTTGACAGGAGCTAAGTCTTTTGGGCATTGAAATAAGGTTTTCCTCCTTTTTTGGCATGTGAAGATTGAGAGTGTGCTTTGACACCAGTAGCAGAGGATGTGAGCAAAGCAACTTTCAGAGCATCAGAAGTGTCAGCAGAAGGAAAAATCAGCACAAGTAGAAAGCATCAAGGTAATTTTCCCACCTATAGTATTCCATAAAGGCACTCAGCTCATTGCCACTCTTGGCTGATGGAGCCTCATTCTCTGTTGTTAAATGCCACATAAACTACCTGTCAGTCTCTCGGGTTGTTCAGTTATCCAGAAAGGAACACAAAGGTGGAAACAAAAGCAGCCATGTATTGAGCTTAAGTAAAATTTTAAAAATAGCATTTCGTACTTCATTTATGTATTGTGGGGGAACTTCCTCTGAATATCACATAGGCAGAATACTTACTATAATGTAATTTCTTTAAGAGATGAAAACATCCATTTCTGTGTGGGGAAAGGTTTTCTCTTATCTATCTGGTATTTTTATTTTAGATTTGAAATTGAAAACCATGGTTCCATTTCTGCATTTTAAATATACTAATGTCATTGCTAATGTTAATGTTTCTTAAAGCTTTCATTAATATATAAAATACATAAATGAAAGCATACCTATCATAAGTATAGAATGGTAAATTTTTTCAAACGGCACACATCCATGGTACCCAAATTAAGAAACAGAAAATTACTCATGCTAAGTTTTTCAATAGTTGCATTTTCCAAATGCTTTCATTTCTGTGGCTTTTCAATTCTTGGGGGGAAAAAAGTAACCTCCTTAGAATGGCAACACCTGTACTCAAACATCTATTTGCTCAATATATTCCCTAATAGCATCATCGAATAATTTTCATTAATGTTTAATTCATTGCACATAGCAACCTGTATAACTATAGGAAAGGACATAAATTAGCATTGCAGAGTATGAACATTTGCTACATGGCAAAACTGTTCTTTTTGGCAACCATTTTGCATTTTTAAAGCCACAAGCACCCTGCTTACCAGAACTCCAAACACAGGAGCAGCAAAATGGGAGGAAGGTGCTGTGACTAAATGAAGGAGGGCTGAGGGGTTAAAATCCCTGCTGAATGATTTCACCACTGCTGCCCCATATTCATACTCTCGACAAATGAATGAGGAGAGCCCCATGTGGGATTACAGACTTGCTGGGAATGGATGAGAAACCTTCTGCTCTGCTGGAGTTTGTAAGTAGTTTCTAAGAACTGATTTCTGCACAAGTGAAATTGATTGGATTGTTGTATTTTTCTTCTGGCAAGAAATGTTTTCATCTCTGCATATCCCTCTCCCTGTTCTCTGTGGTTGGCTTGATGACAAAACCTTCTGCAAGACCCAGACACAAGTCATCTCTTCTGTGAAGTCTTCTTGATTACCCTGTCTCAGCTCCTGCCCCTTCTTGGATTATGTGACTTTGTCCTCCTTAACAACTTGCACCTCAGAGCTATCGTAAACTTCCTGTCTCTGCCACTCACACACTCACAAGGTTGTGAGCTTCTAGAGAGCACAGACTATGTCTTTCCAACTTTCTATATTATTGTCCCAGGTTGCTTTACTTATATCCTTCACGGCTTCTAATCTGGATGTAAATGAAATTGAGTTCCAGGTGTGAAAGGCCACTGGCAGAGTTATAGGTGAGGGTGAGACTACCATAGGGCATCATCACCTAGATTTCTTTAGTGTTATCAGAGTCGTTTCTTCAGACTGACCTACTAATTGTTTAGCCAAAAACCCACAGCTGAGCTGAGGAAGAGCAACCACCCTCCCAGACTGTCCTATTAAGAAGCATCATAATGAAAGAAGACAGACAGAATTTGCCATTAAAGTGTCCTCTAAAAAACTTGTGTTCTAGAAAGATAATTGTCTGGATCTTGCAAGAAAAGAGTCAAACAAAAGCCTATGCCCCTTAATTGTTAATTGACAAACACTTCTTTTTCTTCCTTTTTTTAAAACAAAAAGTAAGTAACAAGAATAACACAAACTATAGCCCCTGTGAATATCACCAAAAGCAAAGGAAGAGGAGGAAGTGCCTGAAATCCATTGTTCTTCCTTGGAGTCCTAGGTGATCTCCATCATTTTCTCTCTTCTTGAGGTCAATCAGAGGTTCTTTTGCTTTTTTCCTTCTACATTCTACCTTTAAATTTTTATTTTCAAGAGGATGGACATACTGGTTCCTCCAAAAGGTGTTTTATAATTTATTGATAAATCATATATAGTTTGATCTTTGGAAATACTATGAAATTATATGGCAATTTGAATATATTCAATTAATTAGACATTGAAAGCATTTACTTATCAATACTAGAAGTAATATGCACAAGTCAAATTGTCTAGGTTTAATTCTGACTTTCAATTAAAATGCATTTACTCTTGGGCAAGTTATTTAACCTTTCATCAATATAATGGATAATAAAATACACCTCTCAGGTTGTGAGAATTAAATGTGCCAGTATATTTAAAGCTCTTATAACAGTGCATGGCACATGGCAAATGTTTCATAAATTTTAGCCATTATGTAATAATAACTATCATTATATTGCATATAATATGCTGGCAGTAATAATAAATAATTAAAAAGAAAAGGACAAGAGATATCAAAATGAAACATTTGGGTATTACGAATAAGAATGCAACTGCCTGTAGTTAACAGCTAGGTCTTTCAAATTCTTGAATAATATTAAGCAAAAAAAAAAAAGGCTTCTTTATTCAAGAATCATAAACAGGGACTGTCAGTGGCAGCAGAATTCCTGTATTATTCTTTGTTATTCTCCTTACATATAGTCAGGTGTGTTTAATAGCTACTCAGGTATTAAGTGTAATAATATTGTACTGAACAACTATAATTTAAGTGGACCATATGAAAGAGTATTATTCAGTGATATTCTGTGTCCATTGGTAAAATACTTTTGTGTAATAATGAAAGATCTATACATTGGTAAATTTTAGAATTAGGCTTTGTAACACTTAGCGATAATATGCTAGCATAATCAAGATCACGTCTCTTAAAAGCAAAACAAAAACCTTAAAAAATAGCTCATTTTCAGAATATTTTGTGAACTTGAAAATAATTTTGGTGGCATTGGTGGTTTGGCATTTTTGGCTACCATGTTTTCCCTATGTTTGGGCCTGAAATGCCTTTTCTTCCAAGTTTTCAGATATAATGATTTGCTTTGCAAATAGAGATGTGAGGATTTTCTATCAGAAGGATTGAGTGTGATCTGATCCGGGAGGGGTGAGTTGCTAGTTACAAGAAATAGATGGCCTCATTTGCATGGCACCATTTATGAAATGTAGCAATACCAAAATACTCTAGATAAACCTTATTATGAAAAGATGAATGGCATAGTTAGAAATTACAAGTTGGTTTACAATACAAAGATCTATAATGAATTTTCAAGAAGCATCAGTTCCTGGTGTAGAAATAATGGCACTAAGCAGAGTTAGTCTTTCTCATTTTGTACTTTTAAAAATAGACACTGCGATTGAAAGTATCTGAGATAAAAACACGTTTAAATATACTTTCCTAAAATGCTGATCTTAATAGGTTTTTCTAGGAAGTGCATGCAATATTGGTTTTCACCATCTCACAAAAGTTTTACATTAGTAGCATTTGAAAGCAAATAAACAGTAATTATTATTGACCTTTCTATAATGGTCAGAATCTGGAGGTAATAAGCCATGTTTAAATCTTCATAGGAACTGAAGTAACTAAGGAGAATCATCTTAATTAGGATACTTTCATTGTGTAGTTACATATGTTGATTTTTAAAGCATTTATTTTCCAAAAGAGAGAGAAAATGGGAGATACATGCAAGCAGACAGAAGCAATAGAGCAACGTTTTTCCATACTAATAATCTTTCAGATATATTTGCTCCCAATAGGAGCACGTATGGATATCTGAAAAGGTGAAATCAGATTGGTCTGGTTTAACGTGGGGAGTGGGTATCACCAAAAGTGGGGCTGGATCATTATTGTTGATGATAAGTTACTGTTATTTTGAATGAGAATATCATTATGTAATATATTACTTCAATTGTGCTTTTTAACTTACATCAGTTTCAAACTTGGGGATTGTTATGCTTGCTTTTAGCCGTTGCTAAAACTCTTAGTGTTTTTCTGGGAAACCGTATACTCTGTGCTTTTTTTGCCCTCCCTCTTCTGCTTCCCCTTTCCTTGAAGTGTTTCTTTTGTTTGTCTCCATTACACCAGCATGCAGGGACACAGTGTTTCTGCACAGTGGGAGTTGGCAATCTCCGAAGAGTCTTTCCAGCATTGCTTTTTAGACTGAAATCATTACAATTTTCAATAGCTACTTGGATTAAAAAAAAACTAGCACATTATTATTCTCAAAACCATCTCAATGTATAAAGAGGCTATTTGCTTGGCCCTCCCACCTCTCCCCCTTCCCTCCCTCTTCCAGCAACCCTTGCTCATCCTGCTCCTTGTCTCTCTAGATGTGTTTTCTTCATACCCAAGTTTAGTTTGTGTGGTCCTGATTCACTAATTCTATTCAAATTGAGAATACAAATTCACTTTTCCTGTTGGTTCTGAATATTTTTGCACTGCTTATGCAAAAGATTGTAGCCAGATATATCTTACATACACTGATATTTAAATTATTACCTTTGAGAATGTGAAATGTACCAGCACTCACCCAAGATCATGTTTTCAAACCCAGGAGTTATTAACATGAGTTAATAGGAAAGTTGCCCTAGTAATAATCCTACAACTAATTTTTTAGTAGGTGGGAATTCTTGTTTATAGTTACTCATGTATCAAACACTCCTACTTTCTGTTTTTCTCGAGTCCTGAGTGCCTGCTTTTCACCAGTAGTAACATTTGTTTATGCACATGCCCACTAGTGACCCTAAGCGCACAGTGGAAACTCAGGGCATGAGGAGCTATTTGTAATGCCTTCACCCTGTGAAAGGGATTAGTGTATGCGAACACATAATATTTCCAACAGGGGCTTGTATAGTGTCGTCATAGGATTTATTTGTTCTCTTCGGTGAGCATAACTATAAATAATGAAAGGGAATGGCATGAATAAAGGGGAGAGTAATTTATGCACTTTATCAAAGCAGCACAACCAATTTAAATCCTGCACCCCATCCAGATGGATGTATATTCAAATAAAATCAAAACAATGTTTTTCATGGTTAGGTAAATGCAAAAAATGTATTAAAAAAGGAAATGCAACAAACGTAGTAATTTGTTATTGATGCCTCTTATTCTGATGTCTTTTAGAATAAGGACTCAACTAAGTAGGCTAGGGTATATGTGTTCTTATTTGAAACTATGGTGCTCCCCGGACACGCCCCAGAGTTCCCCAAATGATGTCAGTACTACTACTTAGTCCATCCTTCCATCACTAGCCATCAAGCCTCAAATGCAGTAACCAGTAGAGAGTTATTGATGTTTTATTCTTTGCTCATACTATTTCTTATGCCTAGTACACTTTGATCTTTGCACCAGATTAGAAATAATTGGGGAAATTTATGAGCACAAAAGTCAAAGGATTTCTCTCCGTTTGTTAGATTCTGATTTTACTTCTCAGAATTTTTATCCAACAAGAACAAATGCAAGTTAACTTAAAATCAATTTCTTAGAATACATCTCACCAATTCTTTTCCATTTCAGAATTCTGATTATAATTCAACATCTAGATTAAATGCACTTTTTCCCCAAAGCTTTTTTTGAGTTATCTTGGATGTACTTTTGGCTTTTTTGGAACTTTAGGGCACTGTGTTTGTACATTTCTCATGTCACATGTTAAGCTGCTTCTTGCATCATAAGTATTCGTATAACATTGTATACTGTTTCTGAATTCCTTAAGGACCAACATGATATGTCCTTTCTCATTTCAAGCTCCTCCAAACTCCTCACTCAGTACTTTACACACTGATACTTGTTGAACATATGACTAAAAAAAATAGAAAATGACTGACTATGCTTTCAGATCTCTTTTTGTATCACTTAACTTCCTGTGTCTGTATGTACATTACAAAAAGAAAACAATAATCATGGCACTTATCAGGAAAGAGTGATATGGTAATAAATCAGTACTTATTGTTTTCAGATCCAAAAGGATGTATATCTAAATTAGTATGGAAGGACTACAGGTGAAATTCTTTTACTTAAAAAAAAGAATCATGAAAAATTTAGTAAAAATAAAAATTTAGCCTTTCTCATACTCTGCCAATAGGACTGTAATGTGAAATAGCATGAATAGTTCAACTGTAGTATCATATCTGCAAATTATAGCTCTTCCAAATGCACCAATTGCTCAAAAGGTTATGAATGATGTCATTTGTACCCATATAGGGAAAGGCTCTTGCCTGACTTTTCAGATCTATTTACAGAGATCCAAAATGTTCTGCCCATTTGTTTATCTAAAATATGTTCCTTCCTGAATGCCAGAAAGGAATTGCTACTGTAATCCCAGGTATCAATTTGCTTCCTGTAGGATATTGCCTTATGATCCCTGCTCGGTTTCTTTTTATTTTTTTATAATCCCAAACCCTAGAGGCATCATTTCAGCCTAAGTCAGTGATTTAGAGGCTCTCATGCTTTTATTTATAAATGTGTATGCCATAAAAAGTTACATAGCCCAGAATATAATGAAAACTGGTCACAAAATTTTGCTTTGAAAATCACAAACATGTCCTAGTAAATATAGCTTCTGCCCAGCCATTTATTTTCTTGGTACTAGAGTAGCTGCCTGCTTGCATATGTCTGCACTAGGTTCAGATCCATGTTAGCATGTGGGAATCTGATTTTTGTGGGTCATGCAACACATTCAGCATATTGCTTAATGGGCTGCCAACTTTCTCAGTCATTCTTCCTTTCTGTGCAAATTCTGGGCCAAATGTAAGACCTAAAAGGGTTGCCTTTGGGCTGGGCATGTAATAATATGTGCTACGATTTTGTTCTCTTTGGGTCGGTATGGAGGACCCAATATTAGACTGTGAGGAAGAACGCAAAAAACTAACCTTTATTAAGGTTCAGAACCTTACCAGGTGCTTTACATATATTATCTCATTTCATACCCAAACAGCCTCATGCAGTAGCTAATAAAAGTTGGATCAAAAATTGAATGCTGATCTGCCTGACTTCTTTGCCTGGTTGGAATAGTTATTCTTATAGGCACTTTGGCCATTTGCTTCCAGGAAGTGGAGAAAGGATTTGACTATTTAGGATTAGAGTCTACTCTGCAGATACCACCTCATTTGCAAATGAACAAATGGAGACTGCCCAAGTAACAAAAGCCTGGCTTAATGGAGGGAGGGAAAGGAGGAAGAAAGAAGCAAAGAAAAGAAGGAAGGAAAAACAGAAAAGAGGAATGGGGGAAGGGAAAGGAAAGATAAAGAGTACCATTTTTTTTTTTAATGTACTTTTTGGGTTTAAGATAGGTTAAATAAGACCTACTGTTTTTGATTTAAATATATTAGTTTCAATTGAAGCACTCATGCTGACATAATAGAAGTGTTTTAAAGTAATGAATCATTATTTTAAAGGTCACCAATTAAACTCCTTCTTCAGGATAATTTTCCACCTGCCATTCTGCAGGTGGACAGCCCCACAGGCACAGCTTTATCAGCTTGGGCTGTAGTCTCCAATGGTGCCAAGCATTTAAGTAGAAACAAACACACTTTCAGGACCTCACATCTGTGGCAAACCTTGTCACTCAGAAATATTTACATGTCTGGCATTAGAAGTCTTCTTTTTCTCAGTTTTCATGTGATTCTAGAATACACCCCAGAGAAATTGGCTGCAGATGATGAAAGTAAACTGATTTCTATCCTATGTTGGGGGTCTTAATTTTGCATTTTATACATGTACAGTCTTTTAGGAGTATATTTGTCTCACACCATTTATTGTAGTTCAGGTGCTCATTTTCCTATACTGCTAAGTAGGACCCAGAGCTTAACCTGACATGGTATTATGCCCAGAAACCTAGAAGAGCCTTGGCCAAGCCAGAATATGCCTGTCGACCTCAGTGAATAGAACTCAGATGGTGGAGATGAAAAGATAAGAGTTCTATGAGGAGAACCTCAACCAGAAAGCCAGTATAGGGATGAAGTTAGGGGCCGTTATGGGTTTTATGAGGTCCAAAGCTTATACAAATATTGGGGGGGGGGTGTTCTGAAAAACAATCCTTACTTTTCAGCGTATCAAAGAAGAAAACCTTAATGAAAATGTTGCCAGTTTCCCACTCAGGCCCACCCATGACCTGTGCAAATGAGGGATTTTGAAGCTTAAGCTTCTTATACAGTTGCCTCTGAAATGGAGGACAATATCTAGAGATTAGACACAGGATGGATCTAGTTTAAAAGCCAAAGGATGTGAGACCAGGATCCAGAAGAAGATACAAAGCAGAGACTGGGAGAGGCAGATGGTGGAAAGATAAGATGGCCAACTAAAGAATGCAATAGCGCTGATTATTTATAGTTCACCCATGGTCTTCTGCAGGGAGGGGGGAACTGTAGCCATTAAAGATGTCTCTCTGGGCTGAACAACACATATGGATAAGCCCATTAAAATAAATACTTTAGGGTTAACCAACACAAGAAAATCATGGCTTGAATTAGTATTTCATGACTGATTTTTATCACTCAAAGTATATCTAAAGTCTGTGGTTTGGATAAAAAAAGAAATAAAGTTTTTGTTACTGCCCCATAGGAGCTTGAAATAGGTAGCAACATTGAGGGGGAAAATGTACTGGTAGTTTTCTAGCAGCTTGTATCTTACCTAATATTAACCCACTGGGCATATTGGCGCTATAAGGAATCTGAACGCAATAGTAAGCTCTGGCTAAAAAAAATTGCATCGATCAATACCTTGCATTACTGTAAAAATCCTTCTGGGCTTAAAATTTTATTTTCTTGTATTATGATAGAAACCCTGAAGAGCAAGAATGAGGGCTAATCAAAGAAATAGTAGAAAACAGCATATGTGTCCCAATACATGATGGTCTCTATCAAGGACATTATGGGTTCCACACAGAAAGCTATATAGTAGTGGAATTTTTTTTTTTTGTCTTATGTCTCCGTAGTGCTGTTTCAGGGTGCTTTTTTTATAAAGATTCTTCTAGTAACCCAGTAAGTTGGACAGCATAGCTTCAAACAGAAAAATCATTATTTGCATGGTTTGTGTGTGTCCACACCCATATTTATGGTGTATTATTTGTTTCTCTTTTAATGTTCTACTTGTAACACTTGAAAGTTTATCATCTCATTTTTCTCTCAGAATATAACTATTTCATTATGTATTCTTTATGTCAATGGCTGGTGTTGCATATGTATCTACTGAAATTATTTTTATCCTAAAATGTAGATATCACTGGATAAGCATAAAATGTAAGGAAACTAATTACATAGAGCCATACTGTGGCTATATGTTTTTTAGAATAGTTAGGTGTGAGAAATACATAGACATATGATTAGTGCTATAAATTTACAATACTATTTTTCTTTTTTAAGAATGCAACTTATTTGCTTCTTTTTTAATCCTTTCTCCTCCTCAGGATAAGGAGGTTGGTAAGAGTGGACCACGATCTTAAAGAATGAGAGGATTAAAGAAGTGAAATCAGGTTATAGGTTAAGGAATGGCATGAAGCTTAACTCATGAAGGGGAGGAATGTGAGTCTAGAACCCTGTGTGAACATGGAAGCCACAAATTCAAGGGTCAACTGCATGGATGGATCCCACTGAGAGAGGGCTCTTCAAAGAATCTCCTCTTCCCTCTTATATTTGACTGGGAGATCTTGCTTCTAGTTGTTCTTCCTTAGGCAACCTGTAGCAAGGATGCAGTCATAGCAGTCACTCTAAAATGCAAACCTAAAACCTAATAATTTAATTTTCCCCTAAATCCCTTCATAGATCAAGGGTACATTTTGAGTTTCTTGAAATGGCTTAACCTGGCCCTTGAATACAGTCCCCACCCCAGGTTCCACTAGTATACCGCATACATTATACTCAATCACACTTACCTGGTTGTAGTTTCCTGGTGCTGTTCTCTGTGGCTAGGTGGTTTTTCACCCAACTTTTTCTAGTAAGACAGGTAGAATATCATCTACTCTAGAAAGACATTTCTGAAGACTTCCAGTCTCAGTACTGCACCTAAATCACTCTTCCACAGCATTTGAATTGGTTTAACAATTAGATTAGATGTATATATTTTTTTCTGTCTTTCCACAAGACTACCAGCTCCTTGAGGCCAGAGAGTAGTTTAGATCCCCTCAATGATTCTGAACAGTTTTATTGTTTGTGTGCTAGTAGTCTTAACTGAGAAGTATGGAGTATGTTGAATTTCCTGCAAAGGCTTAAATACAAAAATTCAAGAACATTGTCAATGTCTCAGTTGAAATTGTCACTTTTCTATAAGATTAATTATTTATATGCAGAAAGATGTTTATATTTGTTGATATTTCTTTTTTTTTTTCAACGTTTATTTATTTTTGGGACAGAGAGAGACAGAGCATGAACGGGGGAGGGGCAGAGAGAGAGGGAGACACAGAATCGGAAACAGGCTCCAGGCTCTGAGCCATCAGCCCAGAGCCTGACGTGGGGCTCGAACTCACGGACAGCGAGATCGTGACCTGGCTGAAGTCGGACGCTTAACCGACTGTGCCACCCAGGCGCCCCTATATTTGTTGATATTTCTGAGCCAACCAAGCCCTCTTACATATGGGATAAGGCTGAAGGGGAAACCACCTTGCAGAGCACATCACAATGTTTCTAATAAATGTTAGTTGGATGGATGGAAAGATGCATGGATAAACAAACAAACATTTAAAGAATATTTCAAACATATTTAAATTAGGACTGGATACGTAATTATTATCAGAGTTTGTGTGATATTATATCGCAGTAATCTTCAGGAGTGAGATTAATACCTGTTTGAGTGTGCAAACTGATGGCATCTTGCTGAGAAAAAGACCAGTTTAACACAAATGAGCTAAGTAAGACTTCTTATGTTTTTGGGCAGTGATTTGAAGTATAAGAAAGGGACTAGTTTGGGGAAAAGAGGGTAAAACAATATGTATTACAGTTTATAATGGCTGTACCAAGGCAACAGTTCATGTCTCTGTGAACTTCTTCATTGTCGCTCTTTTATCAAATAAGTTTGAATCTGATTTACCTCAGATTATGCACGTAAATCTAAGTGATTAGAAAGCAATTTTATCCCCTGACAGTAAAGCTGGGTAAAATATCTAATTTCTCAAAGAGAATAGAAGACTGGCAAGAACCAAACTACCTGTTTCTTTCTCCGTAACATGATCTATAAATGGGGATGATGTCTACAAAATGTCCATTTGGAAGGAGTCAAAAGACACTTTGCCATTGACTGAATGGAAGTTTTATTTTATTGGATAGCAGCCTTTTCGTTAATTTTTTTATTACCTCACTGGAGAATTAAAACAAATGCCTGCTAGTGTTTGGAGCTGGAATTTAAACCCAAATAAATGAATTTTAAAAATTCTAGCTTAAATAAGAGCTATGAGAAAAAGGTAAGGATTTGGGGAGATAGTGCACTGCTTTATTTAGATTATTGTGTAGACTGAGGTCTGTTCAGTGAGAGTCACACACTTCTATTAATGTGAACTAACTTGCTGGCCCCCAACATGCACATAGTATCTGCATTCAAGAATTCCAGTGGGAATGTCATCAGAAAGTCAAATGTTCATTGAATACACTACTTTAAAATAGGGGTGCCTGGGTGGCTCAGTCAGTTGAATTCACTACTTTATCTGTTTCTTCAATGAAGAAACCGTCAATGAAGGTTCATAGTTGTTTTTGTCAGCTCCACATGTACAGAAGATTTAGGGTTAGAAATTTCATGATATTTCTATATATATAGTAAGGACTTTAATTGAATAGGAGTTTGATATTCATTGAATTTCCTTATTGGCTGGATGTTTACTAGAATGTTCTTTTGGTTTTCAGCTTTCATAAAATACATTTTTATCCTTTTTTTTCTCAGAAACTACAGTAACTAAGAACATTCTGATTCCAGCCGTTATTGTAGAGATAAGCCTTTATTGTACTCTATCATAGATACAAATGTAAAATTGGATTGAATTTTCCCAGAGGTTTACCTTCAATAAATCCATCACATTGTATTGGTTTAGTTTTGGTTTCTTGTTCTTGCACCATGAGTATGCTTTAAAATTCTAATTCAACAAAGGCTGTACTTGGTTGAATTTTAATCGATTACTCCATTAACTGATTTATTGGTGGAATGGTTAAGAAAGGAAGATGGGTGGGGGGCACCTGGGTGGTTCAATTGGTTAAGTGTCTGACTCTTGATCTCAGCTCAGGTCTTGATCTCAGGGTCATGAGTTCAAGCCCCATGTTGGGCTTTGTACTGGGTGTGAAGATTACCAACAAAAGAAAAAAGAAAAAAAAGAAAAAAAAGGAAAAAAGAAAAAGGGAGCCTTGGGATCAGATCAGTCTGGTTTTGAATTCAGCCCTAGCAATTTACTAGATGAGTAGCTTCTAAACTAAAATGGAGATACTAATAGTACCTATCTTGTTTGGCTGTTGTGATGATAAAATTGGAAAATGTGAATAAAATTTTGAACTGTGTCTGGCGCATTCTAAGTTTTAATGTCAAATATTATGTGTTTTTTGTGCCTAAGTAAGCAGGATTACTTGTGCCTAAATTTATGTTTAGGATTAAGTTTAGGATTATGTGTGCCTAAATTTATGGGTTACGTTACTCATTTAAATTAAATGAACACTAGGGGCGCCTAGGTGGCTCAGTCGGTTAAGCGTCGGACTTCGGCTCAGGTCATGATCTCACAGTTCGTGGTTTTGAGCCCCATATCAGGCTCTGTGTTGACAGCTCAGAGCCTGGAACCTGCTTCAGATTCTGTGTCTCTTTCTCTTTCTGTTCCTCCCCTGCTCACTCTCAGTCTCTCTCTCTCAAAAATAAATAAAGATTTAAAAAAATTAAAAAAAATAAACTAAATGAACACTTGTAAAAGGAATATTTGACTTAAAAAGATTTTTTCAAAGAAAACACAAATCAAATAAAATACTAATAAAGGGAGCAGGTACACTATGCAAAAAAAAAAAGTATAGGCAGAGTTGACATTTTATTCTTTTTTACTGATAATACAATGTAAAAACAATGATGACCTGATAGGTCTAAAAAGAAGTTGGCCAAAGAAATCAGACATTATTAAGAGCTTTAATTTGTGTGTTATTTACATTCTCTATCATAAGATTGAACTTCATAGATTCTGTGTCTCCCTCTCTCTCTCTGCTTATCCTCCACTCATGCTGTTTCTCTCTTTCTTTAAAAAATAAATAAAACCATTAAAATTCTTTTTAAAGTAACCATCCAGATTATGAAGACAAAAGTCTACAACTTGTTCAGTTATTTTATAATACTCAGTGAAGTACTCTATTATTTTCTGAGCTGAATGATGAGTAATTTAGAAGCCTCTTTTGAGGTTTCTTGATTTTTTATTGTTTTTGATGATTTACCCACCATGCACAGCTATGCTTTCTCTTGCCACCTCCACTGCTCTCTTTCCCAACCTCCCTTGTAGCAAGAGGGGGCCATGTGTTCTCATCACATCCAATCAGGCATGGGCAAAATCTGTTGAAGGACATTGGCTGATATTTTTTTGCTGACATAAGCACGGCTGGTACTGTTTCTTCCCTCTGCCTCTAATCTTTAATTTGGTCTTATTAGTGGGAATACTGGCCACAGAAAGATGGAAGAGCTTGGTGTCTGCTGATATTCCTGAGCAGCGGCACTAGCCGTGGACCACTGCCCTCCATACTTCTCCTTATAACCTACCTGACTCTCTTACCCAAGCCAATATGTTTGGAGTGCTCCTTTAAAAAAATTTTTTTTAATCTTTATTTATTTTTGAGAGAGAGAGAGTGTGAGCAGGGGAGGAGCAGAGAGGGAGACACAGCATCTGAAGCAGGCTCCAAGCCCCGAACTGTCAGCACAGAGCCCGATTCCGGGCTCTAACTCTCGGAACTGTGAGATCATGACCTGAGCTGAAGTCAGACGCTCAACCGACTAAGCCACCCAGGGGCCCCTGGAGTGCTCCTTTTAATTTATAGAGATTTTCTAATGTGAATTCAATCATGTTAACCATTTCTTTTGTTATTTATACCACACTCTGTTTCCCAGAATCTTTGAAGTGACATAATTGTAATACAGAAAAAAATAAGAATAAAATGGATAAAATTAGTTATCTAAATCTTAGTATCAACAAAGATCAGCTTTAATAGTTTCACAGCGTAGCCCAGATTTTTTTGAACACTGATTTTTAAAAATTTTTTTAAATGTTTTTATTTATTTTTGAAGGAGGGAGAGAGAGAGAGTGAGAGAGAGCATCAGCAGGGGAAGAGCAGAGAGAGAGGGAGACACAGAATTTGAAGCAAGCTCCAGGCTCTAAGCTGTCAGCACAGAGCCCGATGCGGGGCTTGAACTCATGAACTGCAAGATCATGACCTGAGCTGAAGTTGGACGCCGAACCAACTGAGCCACCCAGGTGCCCCAACACTGATTTAAAAAAAAGTTTCTTTATTTATTTTGAGAGAGAGAGAGAAGGAGAGAATGAGCAGGGGAGGGGCAGAGAGAGGGGGAGATAGAGAATCCCAAGCAGGCCCCATGCTTACAGCATGGAGCTTAATGTGGGGCTCCATCTCGTGAACCATGAGCTCATGACCTGAGCTGAAACCAAGTCGGATGCTTAACCACCTGAGACACCCAGGCATCCCTGAACACTGATTTCTAAATAGCATTTCTTATGTGGATCTTGATATGAGGACCACTGAATGATACAGGGGGTAATGTCTTCTGCAGCCTCACTGCATGAACTACAATTAGGAATTTTACAGAGTTGCTTGTATGCATTCTTCTACGGAGTGAGTCAAAGGCATCAGTAAACAACTAAATGACATCAGTTATGGGTGGGGCCGATAGCAGCCATATATGGTACTCTGTAGTGAGATATTCTGATATGAAGCAGGATTTTTAATTTATAAGGGAGAGATTGGCTTTCAGTTTTCCCCCCAAACATTATAGTTCCCTCAGGTTGAATTTTGATGGGCATAGAAGATCTGAGAGATCAGCATTCTACTCTTTGATGAAAGCCAAGAGAAGAAATATTCTGCATTTCTGTTCAGAGCAGATCCATATGTCCAGGAAACAGTAAAATTGGTCATGTGTTCTATATCCTATAAGCAATACTTGATGTATACAGTGAAGACTCATAACTGAATATAAAACCATCACACTTTGCCTGAAGGTGGCCTCATGGGTACATATTTTCTATTGAGGCATTTCTGGGTCCCTTGTAACACATAAACTAGTGATAAATTAATTTTTAGATTTCTGCCTCATAGAAAATCATCAAGATGATTTTGGCTGAGAAATGTTCAAAGTGGGTATTACCACTTACCCATCATAGCTATAGTACCATCACACACACCCTCCCACCCAGACACACACACATACACACACACACACCCTATGTCCTATGTTATATTCTCCTATTTTATCTGGTTTTGAGGAACATGATTTCCATCTGAAAGCATTAGGACAAATTCTCTGAAGAACAAGCTGATAGAAAATGTAGATATTCCCTATGACATATGAGAACTTGGGCATTAAAATATTTAATCTGAAGTCACACTTTCTGACAGTGGTTTCTTGGGTAACCTCCAGTTTGTGACAATTAAATTTTACAGTCAATGTATAGAAATCGTATTTTCATACTTTCTTGGGGGAAACAAGGAAAAGTGCTTTCTTTATGAGGTACATAATAAGAGCATCTTCAGATGTTTTCTAGAATATGTATCTGAAGTGAGAGGAATAAAGTTATATTCATTCATATGTTCTACCTTAAGGCTAAGAGCAGGAAGATAAGGTAAGCCAGACTTTTTATAGATTGTGCCTGAGTGTTTATTCTTGTCTGGGGGTATCTCTCCTTATATCAGATTTTAAAATGAATAAAAATCTAAAGAATTAATAAGATATACATTTAAAGGACAAAATGTGAAAAGAAATTTTAAAAATTTTGCTTACTGAATGAAGGCTCCATCTTTCCTCCCCTCCCTGGCGTTTTCTATGTTTTAGAGATAATACGAATGGTAGTCTGACACTTTAACTGGCAGATAAACTAGTTTATGTTTTAGTGTAAACATGCTCCTGAATTATTTCATTTCTTCAGCTACACCCTACTGAAAGAATTAAGTTAAAATATGACCCATATTTTTCATTTTCCTTCACTTATAGCAGGTTTTTCCAAACAACAAAATCTTCCTTTTCCTTTATGGTTCTGGTTTGTTTCCCAGGGCTTCACCATTAGCGTCTGTGTTTATCTTCTTTATCAAAACTTAGTCTATGAAGTCATTTTTGATCATTTCTATGTAGCTTAGCCTCACAAAATCTATTATTCTGAAGCTAGGATAGCCTGCCACATCCCGCCTCTGCCTGCGCTGCATAGGCACTTTGAATGATGACAGATCAGAGAAGATGGGCCTGAATGCATAATTATTGTGACCTGTAGTTAATGTTAGTTGATAAAAGTAGGCACACATAATTAAGAGAACATGCTTGATAAAACCAGGCAGTTTATTAAGGACCTGGGTGGAACAACTGTGAGGAGTTACAAGGATTCATAAACTTCCTTTTGCCTCCTTGAATGTCAGTGTCTCCGATTGTCTTTGCAGTCAGTGTTTAAGGTTTGTCTCATGCATAATAATCTCTCTCTTTCCCCCCGCCCCATTCTAGAACAGTTTTGCCTTTTCAACTAGTTACTGTTACCACCATTTAATAAGAAGGCTTTGCTGGGCTTTCTAATCGAAAACTTGCTTTTATCTTTCTTCATGAAAGAATTGAAATGGCTTCTTTCAGGTTGCTGTAGCCTCTGGGGAGATAAGGACCCTGCGGTTAACAGGATGAGAGATTTTTGTTTAGAAATTTTTATTTAGACAATGAAAAATGACCTCTGTAAACTCAAAGCTATCTTATTTTGGGGCTTTAGGCTTCTGGCAGATAAATCAATTGGGCCCTTGGGACAGCAAAGGAAAAACCTTTGCAGTAACTATGTCAGGGCAACGCAATAGATTTGTTGTGAGTATGCAGTTGTATTGAATGTAGAATGCACTTAAAAATAAATATCATTTTATTTTCTATTAAATATTCAGGATCTGGATTCTACTCTTTTCAGCTTTTGCAAAGAAATATTTCTCTGTGTGATGCAAACTGGAGAAAGCAGGTCTTTTTTTATGTATAAATTATGTGGCTATTGTTGGTATTTTGATTTTGACTTTTTAATTATTTACCTGTGCATTCTCTAATGGGGACTATTTTTGAATTTAGATTCTTAAAGTTATATCCTTATATTTAAAAAAAATCAGTGTTATCAACTGCTCTTCTGTGGGTAAACAATTTCATTGTTACCTAAATAATACAATAGTAGTTTGTCTAAAATATGCTTTTCCAGATTGTTGCAACATTTTTCACACCTGTTCCTAGGCTCAAGGAGCTTTGCGGATCTTCACAGCATGAATTTGCGCTGCACATTCACTCGCAAAAGAAAGAGTGTTGCACTTGGCTGTGTGCTTTTTTACCTGTCATGTAGAGTATGGATTCAGGGTGAAAAGTTATGCAGAATGATCTGTAAATTTGACAAGAAAGCAAAACAGGGGACAGACTCTCACTCAATGTGCATGGATTTGCAGTTGTTACTGATAAGAGTGTTAATCAACATAGTAAAGAAGCAGTTCTGAAGGGGTTAACTGTTTTTTTCATTGCACATGAAACCTTCACACACATTTTGCAACGTCATTAAGACTATAATGCAAACTAATAAAACACATGAGACCAGAAATTAAAGTATACTGGAAAATAGAGGTGGAAAGTGACGTAGCAAATATCACATGAGGAATCACAGTCAAAACAGTAGAAAAGACAGAAGTGAGATTAGAGAGATAACCAGGGAATATTTTTTAAAAAGCCATGTTCCCCCTTCTAGTTTTTTACTTTAATCATGTCTGACCATTTTGGAGTGAGGGCAAGCCTATTTGGTAAACCTCTTGTATATGCTCTCATTATTTTCTTTAAATCTCCTTTTCATTTTTTCCCACCTCACATGCAAATTTGATTAGTGTTAGGCTATGGTCAGAATTAATGGATAAACCATGTTTTACTTATTTTTACAAGTCCCTCTATTTAGAACTCTGAATAACACACAAATATACAATAGAGATATTACTTAAATGTCCATGATTTGACCACAGTGACTCTTTATAGTGATCAGATGTGGGCTTTAATTTGGGGGACTTGGGAAAAGATAAGTGGCCTATATTTGTATTATGGTTTTGTTGTCCAAAAAATAATGGTCATAGCACCAATTTCAATGTATTGCTCTAATACATGTAGTAACAGCAGGTAAAGATTTTTGACACTTGCCTGGGTAGACACTATTTATGTGTATTCACTTATCTAATTTTCACAAGAATCCTATGGGATATATGTTACTATAATAATCCCAATGATTGGAGAAACAGCGGCACATAGAAGTTAATTAATTTATCTACTAGTAAGGGGCAGAGCTGGTAATCAAGCCAAGAAGACTTTGCTCTTAACTCTTACACTGTGGCCCTCTATGCCAGGTGCACACTGCATTCAGTAAGCATAGACATCTCATTGCTTCCTTTCACTGGTGTACAATCTATTGACCAAAATATCTGCGATCACTTCTTATGATTTGGATATTAAAGAAACCTATACTTTAAATTTAAAGGTGTAATTACGTTATTAGACCAAAGTATGCCTGTTTATACCCTTTTGCTTAACATAATACATTGTGAGTATTTGGTTCAATAAATCATCAACATTTACCATGTCCCTAATACCACACTGTCTTCAGTGGTTATGTAGAATGAATTTGGATGTCTCAGGCTCTTCACCCATAAACATTTTAAAAAGATAGAAAGAGTAAGTTTACTTAAATCCAATAGAAAATGATTTAAAATATTACTATCGATTGATAATTTAAATAAAATCACTGTTGGGCTATATAATGCAGATAATAAATCCCGTGAGCTATCAGACTGAAAGATATTATATTTGGTTACAATGATTAATAAATGCCTCATGGAAAAAATTTTTTTTAATTTTTTTTTCAACGTTTATTTATTTTTGGGACAGAGAGAGACAGAGCATGAACGGGGGAGGGTCAGAGAGAGAGGGAGACACAGAATTGGAAACAGGCTCCAGGCTCTGAGCCATCAGCCCAGAGCCCGATGCGGGGCTCGAACTCACGGACCGCGAGATCGTGACCTGGCTGAAGTCGGACGCTTAACCGACTGCGCCACCCAGGCGCCCCTAAAAAATTTTGAATATAAGTTTATTAGACGCTGTCTGAAAATTTGGTTCTCCATACACACATAAATGACATAAAAGATCAATTAAATTTATAAGCTATTAATAGGATCCATGCTTATGAATCTTCACTGGTTCTAATATCTGACTTCTTATTTTTAAACTTTTGAAAAATCATTGTAAATTCAGGGGTGGGCTTCACAAAGCTATAAAACAATTGTAATAATCACCAAGTCAATTTACTAAAAGTCCATACATGCTCTCTAAGGTGGTCCCCAGACTCCCACTCAGGACTGGTTATTATGCTTAGTTATGTTTCCAAGGTAACTGTAGATTCAAAATACCAAATAAGAAAGAAAAAAGCAGAGTTTCAGGGTCATACAGATGACACTACAAAGTCCTATGCATTATTGGTTGTGCCTAGCTCAGTGTCTTCTGTTGATGTCCTGTAAATATGTGTTGAGTAAAGTGGCAGTAAGGAAAGAGAAATCAAATTGCGAAAGTAAGTAGAGAAATAGGACTGCACAAGAATCTATAATTTCTTACTACAAGAGCCAGTGCAATGTTTTAAAACTCTTAAAAGCATTACTTTAGATTATTTTGTGTTTATAAACAATGAGATTTTCTTATAAAATAAGGTTGACTTCTCCTCTAAATACTTTGTTTAAAGCACCAAAGTTTCAAATTATTTGAAGGCTTTAATAAAAGATCTTAATATTTTAGCAAATATTTAAAAATCTAACAAAAGGAGATAGAAAATTAAAACAAAGAGGTAAAAGTGAACATCAAAATAATTAGTAGCTAGTGACATAGTGATGTTGAGAAACAAAATAATCAAGACACTAAGATAAATGGGAGTATCAATCAAGGTCCCATCCGGAAATAGATGGCACATCTGTTTAGGTAAATTGAAAATTGCTATTCTTAAAGGGACCATTTACAAAGGTGTGGATGAGGTGAAAGGGAATTCCAAAAGGTGGAGTTCGTAAAAATAAATAAATAAATAAATAAATAAATAAATAAATAAATAAATAAATAACAGCTGTTGTCACTTCGGTCCCAAAGGGAGGAGAAGGAGCAGTTACCAAAATCCAGAGAGAGAGAGAATTACCTTGGAAGTAGTGGTGGAAGAACATAGTCAACTGAGGAGATCTGGCAGGGGAGAAGACAGGGCAGTAATATCTTGAGGTCATTCTCCATCTTTCCAATCTGTTGCTGGTGTGCCTCACTAACTATATCCAACTCTAAGATGGAAGGCAAGGAAGCTTGTTGATGGAATCTATCTAGAGTCAGCCTCTTATGGCAGAGAGCAGAGTAGAGAGACTTTGGAAAGATCAATGGAAGATACCTGGCATTATGAGCAAAAGTCAAATAATGTCTTAAAGCCTAAAGCACTGAGCAATCAAGATTTTATTTAAATTATTGGTGAAACTTAAGAAGCTGTAGAAAAATTGAAAAATTTGAAAAAATGGTTAAAACTTTGGGAAATAAAATTCTGAAAAACACCGAGAGGAAATGTAGAATTCTATAAGTAAAGATGAAGATACAATTTTGTGTGTGTGTGTGTTGTGTGTGTGTGTGTGTGTGTGTGTGTGTGTGTGCTTACGTGGAACCAGAGAAGGAGGAAAAAAAAAACTATAGGCTGGAGGATATTGATTTGGAAAAAAAGTTTATATTAAAATTTTACTTTTATGAGAGCAGACTCCCTAGTATATTCAGACACCCTATTTTACTTTGTAGGGTGAGGCCAATGAGATACAAAGTGGAAAGGAACACCAATACTAAATAATCAAGATAAATATTTGAATGCAATATTTTTTAAAAATGTGAAAAAATCCACAATGAACAAAATATTTAAATTTTTTTTAAATACAGATTTCTCTTTCTTTTTATGATCCTGCATTATAGTCTGATTAGTGTAGTAGTTTCCAATTGATCCTCAGTCTTCCAGCTCTGTGAGTGCTATGGCCAGCACTGGTTAGGTTTATAAGGGTTGAACATGGCATGCAAACATATTGAGCAGTGTGGGGTTTTTATATGTAACCATGCTTTTGATTGTAAAAACCATGGTTTTTATTGACTTTTTCCACTGGGCTCAAAATATGGGAAGATATTTGATGAGTTGTATAGAGGGGCACACATTTTTCCTTTTGCCTCAGGTTCCAATATGACTCAGCACATGACTGTTGAACACTGTAATACATAGCTGATAATTGATGTTTATTGAATGAAAGAATGATTAAATGAATTAATGTGGTCATTTCCTACTCCAAATATGTATTACTTATTTGGTGTCCCTTCCAGCTCATTTTTTTTTCCTTTGGCTGCATAATTTATGGCCTTGCTCTGACATTCTTACTCAAAGTCACAAGGGCAGGTTTAAGGGCATGATTAGGGACATATAGATGCTCAAAGAAGGGTGTTGTAAAGAACTCATGAATAATCCACTAGGTAAGAAATTTTCATAATAACAGTTTACCAAAATTGCCAGTATTTTTTGTTGTCATTGTTTGTTTTGTTTTGTTTTTTTGTTTTCATTTCTGTTACTACTCTTTACCTGGAATCTTCCTCAGTTTCTTCTCAATCCTATTCAATGCATGCTTTTCATACTCTATTTGGTTAAACATTCTGAATGTTTAATTTTAAATAATCATATATCAGTATGGGAGAACTTTAGATTTGCGATATTCTAAATTTCCATCTTTCTTTTCTTAGTTGTTCCCTCATGTTATTCTCAAGTGTGTTTTTTAATTCATTTTGTATGCTCTCTTGTTTGGAACTATGTATATCTTAAAACTATATACATCTTAAAACTCTCTGCAATACCTGGCAGATCAGGGAACAATAAATATTAATTAATGATAATTGTAATAGTAATGAGTAGCAATTTAATTTGCTCACATATTCTGCCTTAAGACCCTACTGGAATAATATGGATTTTTACAACAAGCGTAATTTCTTGTCCTTGAAAGCCTTTTCTTTGGTTTCCATTTTAATGTCTCCCATTATTGTTTTGTTAGACATAGACGATATGAAGACAGACTCTGATGCATTATTTATCTTTCCCATAACTAATATCTGGGAAAAAACAAAAGTGAAATTTGACATAGAAAAACTTTTATCTAAGAGCCAGATCATATAAATGCATGTGGTTAAGATGCATTTTTCAGAGTTTTTTGGAAAGATTATGTGGAATGTTGATTTTGTAAGTAAATAAGAAACAGTGTCCTTTGTGTCTTATATATTATTTATGATTCTGTTTTTTTAAATATTTTTTCACAAGAATATTTTGCTTGATCTTCAAATCGTCCATGTGTTGGGACTAGTTCACCTACTGGTCCATATCCACATAACTCATGCTTTACTGTCATAGACTGATGTGACACAGTGTAATAGAATATGATGCATTGCCTGAATTTAAAGGAACATGGACTATTTCTGGATCTGCTGTGCAGCATAAGATCTGTATCACATTTGAAACAAAGCTAACCAAGCAGACAGAGCAGAAAGATATGTATAGCATCCATTAATCAGGGTAGAGTATATATTTTTTCAGCATCTTACTCTATTTGCCTGGTATATTTTAAGTCTGAAACACAGAACAAAAATAGCCTTAGTGACCGTTCATATTGTTTTTTACATTACTGTCCTTAGAGAATCATCCCCTCAAAAAGATGAAAGCGATTTCATTTTGATTAAAAATGGTTAAATACGTTGTATTACATATATTCCTTCATTCCACCTTTTCTCACTGGGGAAACATTAAATATTCTGCAATGTATGCATTTTGATTAATAAAGAAATATATGACTATTAGTACCAAGCTGAGCTACTATCTGCCATTTAACCCAATCAAATTCAAAATAATTTAAAGCATGTTTTTTATAAGAACTGCGGGTATCAAATTATGTCAGATTTGAACTAAGGAGAATAAATAAGGTAATAGAATTAACTAGAAGAAGCATATTTACATAAGTGTATGAAGTTATAGAAGACCTTCAGTTTAAGTAATACTTTAGAAGCTCTTTGAGGCAGAACTGCCACACGTGCTCTAAAGAAGGCAACTTACAGGGGTGCCTGGTGGCTCAGTTGGTTGAGCATCCAGGTCTTGATTTGGCTCAGGTCATGATCTCAAGGTTGGTGGGTTTGAGCCCACATCAGGTTCTGCACTGACAGAGTGGATGGAGTCTGCTTGAGATCCTGTCTCCTTTTCTCTCTGCCCCTCCCCCACTTGCTCTCTGTATATTTCTCAGAATAAATAAAAATAAGCTTTTTTTTCCAACGTTTTTATTTATTTATTTATTTATTTATTTATTTATTTATTTGGGACAGAGAGAGACAGAGCATGAACGGGGGGAGGGGCAGAGAGAGAGGGAGACACAGAATCGGAAACAGGCTCCAGGCTCTGAGCCATCAGCCCAGAGCCTGACGCGGGGCTCAAACTCACGGACCGCGAGATCATGACCTGGCTGAAGTCGGACGCTTAACCGACTGCGCCACCCAGGCGCCCCAAAAATAAGCTTTTTAAAAAAAGAAGGCAACTTACATCTCTCTCTGTTTTATAAGGTATGTTACCCATTTTCAAGTTCTTTCCATATAAGTTTACCCCATCTTTCCTACATATTTTAATATGTAAAATCCTTGAAGTTGGGCCACTGCTTCTTTCCTCCATTCATAGAATTTATTCACCCAGATTAGAGAAGTAGGAACTACCAGATGTCAGACTGGCACATGTTTTCCCCATTTGGTCCCCCATTCTGGAAAGAGGTAGTAAAATACCTCTAACCTTACTGCGGTGAGGCATTTACTATTCAGACCCCACCCTTATCCAGAATTTCACTAGTATTTTTCAGGTTTTTTTTCCTTATCCATATGTCCTCTCTCCTGCTTTCCCTCATAGCTACATTCCATTCCTCTGAGATAATTACCCCTTGACCTTCTGGTTACTGACAAAATTACTTCTCAACGGTCTTTAAGTGATACAAACTATCAAGTACATGTAGCTTGCTCCCAAAGCTTATCTCCATCCCTGACCTACTCACATCTTCCCAGATGCACTGAGATCACCTGTCTTTAGAAATCAGCCAGATGTATTATGTCACATATGTGTCTTCCACCCCAAAACAATCATCTGTTCACCATTCCACCATGCTCATTAACCTTATTCTACTTTCCCAACTGGCCAACCTGTGCAACATGACTGGACACCTGAAGGTTGGAGAATGGAACGTATGCTTGTGGGATGATGTTCAGTATTTATTTGATCTGTTCAGTTAACATGATCCCTCACAGCCAGTCTGTAAATAACATTTAGCAATTTTCCTTATAATTTTTCTATGTTTCCCTCCCCATTTTTTGTCTCACACCCACCCTGAACCCAGATGCAGACCCATTACTACACATGTGGTTTCTTCCCTCATCATTCTCATGCTGCAATCTATCTGAGGTGCAAAGGCTAGAATAATCTCTCACACATCTCTAATGTTTCCTTTCTCCTTACTGCATAAGAGTGACACTCTCCCATCCTCTTCCTGTCCCTTTCATCCCAATCAACTATATTTTTTTCTTAGTCCACTTCATGAATGATTCATTCAAGTCTATGTAATCTGTTGTTTGCAGAGAAATTGGAGTTTGGAAAGGAGAGAATTGGAAAGGAGAAATTCTCAGTTTCTTTGCATTTTTCCCTTCCTTCTCTTTCCTTCCTTTTGTAAATGTATCCATTTATAGCCCCCACCCCTCCCCTCCCCTCCCCTCCCTTCCCCTCCTCTTTCCTCCCCTCTCCTCTCCTTTCCTTTCATCTATCTCCTCTTTCTGTCCTTTACTTTCATTCATTAGATACTTATTGAACACCTGATATGTTTAAGTACCTTGGGAGCTAGAAACTAAATCAACGTAATCCTACTTCAACTCAGGGAAGTAAGTAGCATGACATTAATCCTCACAGCACATTTGTTAGGAAGTATTATTATCTATATTTCATAGAAGAGGAAACTAAAGTTGAGAAAGCTTTCATAATAAGTGGAGGTCACAATGCTAATAACAAATAATCTGAGATTCAAATCTAGGCATTCCCAATTCCAGAAATCATATTTTCCCCCCACAAAACTACTTGATTGCAATCTTTATCCACGAAATCTAAGGTACTAGTGAAGATATGGACTTCAGAAGATATGGATAAATGAATCCGAGGTCATAAAACAAAGCCAGTATGCATAGAGGTAAAGAGGGGACAGTGGGATTTTGTGAAATAAACTGGAGGAATTAGAGAGGAATTTGTGCACCACTTGGTGAGGAGGTCTTGTCTACATTCATGACCATGCCATCTAAGGGTCCTCTGCAGTCCAGTGCAGGTCCTCAGATGCAAGAAGAAGGTCACAGCTGTGGAGTACTGCAAATGGGGCAACAGCGTCATCAGGGTGAATGGGCAGGCCCTGGAAGATTGAGCTGCTCATGCAGCAATACAAACTACTGCACCTGTTTTGTTTCTGGGCCAGGAGTTGTTTGCCAGGGTGGACATCTGAGACTGAGTAAAGGGTGGTGGTCATGTGGCCCAGATTTACAATCTTCCAGTCCACCTCCAAAGCTCTGGTGGCCTATTATCAGAAATACGTGGATGAGGCTTCCAAGAAAGAGATCAAAGACATCCTCATCCAGTACGACCAGATTCTGCTGGTTGCTGATCCCTGGTGCTGCGAATCCAAAAAGTTGGGCGGTCCTGGTGCCCGTGCTCCCTATCAAAAATCCTACGGATAGGCCTATTGTGAGGATCAGGGTTCACCTTTATAATAAGTAACTGGTGGGAATCAGGGTTCACCTTAATAATAAACTATTGTCATGGGGAAAATAAGGAATATTTAGGACATAAAATGTAGAATTTTATGATGAATTTGGTATATGGATTATAGGCTAGAAGGTTACTATAATGACTCAGAGGCTTCTGCCTTACATAACGGAATGTTTGATCTAGAATGGGATAAGGAGGTAAAATATTAATTGACTGCATGTGCACGTGTGAGACAGAGGAAAATATAGAATAATGAAAAAGAAGTATAGGACCAAGTTGTGAAGAGCTGCAACATTGACAGAGGGGCTATCTTAGTCAAGGGCCAATGAAGAGGAAATGTGCTAGAAAATGCGTGCAGGAGAACAACAAGGGGAGCAGAAGAAAGATTTTAAAAGAAGGAATGTAAATAGCATCAAATGCTATTAAAATTAACACTGAAATTTTTCATCAGATTTGGTGACTAAAGATCATGGCTAACCTTAGCAAGAGCTGTTTGAAGGGAAGTTTCCAGAGGTCAGAATGGGAATGGGTAAAGTTAGAAAATGGAGTCTGAAAGAGCAAGGGATCCTGCTATGGAGAAGTAGTGGTGCTGATCAAGGAAAGTTTTTAGAAGAAGTCATATTTTTTCCCCGTTTATCTTAACAACTTTTTGAAAAAAAAAATCCAAATAATTAAAATAATTTGAGAATGTAGACTTGTAGTATAATTTCCATATGCGTATTTAACTAGTCTCATATTTTTCACTAGTTTAATTCTATCTTTATTACTCTATTTTAAGATCCTTAAAAGGACAGATTCATAAATCTAATTATTTTATATCCAATTATAATCTTATTTTAATGTAGTACACATATCAATATTGATCAATTAGTCATCGACTATTTATTGCAGATATACTATACATGAAATAGTTTTCTACTACAGACGGAAGTTCTCTATCAGAACTTCACTTAATATTGTGTTTTCATTCAAATGATAACCTTAAAGTAGTAATTAATCATATTTTAGATTATGCCGTGAAATTTGAGTACCCAGATTTGCATTTGTAGTTTGCACTTTTTTTTTAGTTCCCATATAAAGTCATGATTTGCTCTATGAAAAACTGTGTATTGATTCAAATGAAGGAATGTTGGGGGAAATTACATCCACATATGTATGTAAACCTCCAGATCAGAGAAGGCTATTCTGTGTTAACAGAATCACATTTGGTTAAATAACACATAGCAATAAATAGATCCATCTGTATAGGTACTAAGTTTTTAAAACAGCAAATAATGAATATACAATGAAATTTTATTTCTGTTTTTAAATGTTTATTTATTATTTTTGAGAGAGAGACAGAGTAAGCAGGGAAGGGGCAGAGAAAGAGGGAGACACAGAATCCAAAGTAGGCTCCAAGCTCTGAGCTGTCAGCGCAGAGCCCAATGTGGGGCTCAAACTCACGAGCCGTGATGTCATGACCTGAGCTGAAGTCAGACACTTAACCAACTGAGCCACTCCGGTGCCCCATGATGTTTTATTTCTCATTCTAATGTCTAGCAATAACAGATTGAATATCTATTTGAAATAGAGTTTAATAGTAATAATATAAACATCTTATTCAAGGAAAAATGCAACTTTAAATAATCAAATAATACCTTATTAAATTAAGCAGACTCATGGTTAAATATGAGATCTGTTTTTCTTGAACCAGCAAAATATTGAAGTCATTAATAATTCTCACTTTGTACAACATCTTGGTGAATAGGGATTCTCCACTTTAAAATATTAAACTCAAAAATGCAAAGTCATATCTTATATAGAACTGGGCTTGTGCCTATCTCTTCCTACAAGTTATTCAACAATGGACCTTGACCCAGGGATATACAAGAACATACACAGTTGCAGTTCCACGAACACAGAGGTCCAATGGGCTCTGATGCCAGTGACGGCTCCAAGGAAGAAGCAAAACTTGGCTTGATCCTTGCTATAGATTGAATGTTTGTGTCCCCCTAAAGCTCATATATTGAAACCTAATGCCCAGTGTAATGGTATTTGGAAGTAGGGCCTTTGGGAGGAGCTTAGGTCTTGAGAGTAGAGCCCTCGTGAATGGGATTCCTGCCCTTATAAGAGAGATCCCAAAGAGCTAGTTGTTTGTTTGTTTGTTTTCCTTTCAAAGTGAAGGCACAGAGAAAAGACCGTTTATGAACCAGGAAGTGGGTTCTTATTTCCCAGTCTGCCAGCACCTTGATCTTAAACTTCCCAGCCTCCAGAACTATAAGTTATAAAGTTCTGTTCTATATAATCCACTCAGTTTCTGGTATTTGGCTATTTAGCAGCCTGAATGGACTAAGATAATCCTTAAAATTAGTATAGGCATTGACTCGATATTCTAGGAGAGGGAGACAAAATGAGCAAAAGTATATGGAGGTGTGCTCAGGAAAATGAGGGCTGCAGTTTAGCTGAAGACTGTGTAAGGTGATCAGAGGACATACAATTACAAAGTAGTCTGGGGCCAAGCTCTAGATTAAATGCTTTTACTGCTAGGCCAAGCCATTGAATCATATCAGGTTTCACTCTGGATTTATTGTAATTTCACACTGTTTTTACAAAATTACATATCTCTTCCTGAGATTTTCAAGTTGCATAAAAAATATTTGCAAACTAGATATTTCTTCGTATAAAACACATAAATCAGAAAAATAAAGAAAAAATTAAATAAAACTTTACTGAAACAACCATTGTGTTTCAGTTTTCTGTTCTTAGTGAAATTAGATTCATTATTAAGTTCATTATTCTTGTCCCCCACTATTTTGTGGCCCTTTCCTCATTGTGCTTCACATCATACCGGGAGGAAAGTGAGATAATGTTCGTGTAATTACCTAACTTATTTCTTCACCACCCCATTTCTTTCTTTCATTTCTTTTGTCTCTATGAAAAACATTAAAATATTTATAATTACAACCCTTTATTCCTTTCATTTTCTTTCATTTTGTTCATGTGAATTCTCCAATTGAGGAATCTGTGTTATCTTCAGAAATGTTTTGTGTCTTAAAAATGGAATGAAAAGGACAACTGATAAAGATATTGCTTTTTCCTTCATTAGTAGACCTCAGACTTAATATTTATCATTGTTTTTGTGGATGTCTTTTATATATTTAAACTGCCAACATATAAGAGATGACCAATAAAAGCATACACATACTTTTAAGTTAAACAAATTTCATTTAACATTTTAAATTAATGTACTAAATGAGAACATTGATTTGCACACTTCATGACATACTAGTTCTATTCTGATTTTCATAGAATTCTATAAGGAAATGTCAACAGAAGAAATTACCTCTTATTTTAATATTCTCCCAGAGAAGTCATCTTACACTACAGAACACTCTTGAAAACAACAACTTGCTAAAATTTTAAAGATAGCCTCCTTCCAGCAATCAGAATTTCTTCAGAAGTAGAACCTTTTCCAAACATATTAATATTTTCAAAAAGATGATAACCCTGTCAGGGATTAGACTGTCTCCAGGGTTAAAACCATAATCTGGTAAATAATTTCAACAGAGGACTTTCTTTCTCCCTGAATAGAAAACTTCCTCACCAGGGAATCCCACAGATACTCACTTCTTCAAAGACAGGACCATTTAAACATGTCAGAATCTTCAAAGTGGAAAACATGCCACCCCTTAGCAAAATGAAGTCTTTTAAAGTAGAAGCCCAACAGCATTATGAAGGCTCTGAAAGAAAATTCCCACAGCTCTACAAAATACTGCTTTCAGTACCCAAGTCTCAGATTATAATTTAAAAATGTTATGCAGATCATACGCAATCTACTTTTTAAAAAAAAAAATAGACTTCAGTTTTTAGAGTAGTTTCAGGTTCACAGCAAAATTGAGCACAAAGAAAAGAGAGATTACATATACTCTCTGCCCCCTCACATGTACAGTTTCCCCAACCATTACTATCCCCCACCAGCGTGGTACTTTTGTTGCAATTGAGGAACCTACAATGACACATCATTATCACCCAAAGTCCATAGTTTACATGAGGGTTCATTCCTGGTGTTGTGCATTCTATGGGTTTGGACAGGTATCAATGTTATGTATCATACCAAGTAGTTTCACCCCCTAAAACTCCTCTGTGCTCTGCCTAGTCATCTCTCCTCCCCTTTAACCCCTACTAACCACTGATGTTTTTACTGTCTCCATAGTGTTGCATTTTCCAGAATATCATATAGTTAGAATCGTGTAATACATATCCTTTTCAAATTGGCTTCTTTCTATTTTTTAGAATAATAAATGTTTATGAAGCTGACCCATATTCAATGTTTATAAAATCAAAATAATATGGATAAGAAGAGACTTGAAGTCAACTCATTAAATAATAGGACTAGCATGTACTTCTTAAGGTCTTTTTTAAAATTTTAATTCCATATAGTTAACATGTAGTGTTATATTAGTTTCAAGTGTACAATCAAATTGGCTTTCAATTAGTGATATGCACATAAGTTTCCTCCAAGTCTTTTCATGGCTTTACAGCTCATTTCTTTTTGGCACCAAATAATATTTCATTATCTGAATTACCACAGTTTTTCCACTCTTCTACTGAAGGGCAACTTAATTGCTTACAAGTTTTGGCGCTTATGAATAATGCTACTATAATTATGTAGGTAGGACATAAGTTTTCAATTTCTTTGGGTAAATATCAAACACTGCTGTGGCTGGATAGTATGGTGAAAGTACACTTAGTTTTGTAAGAAACTGCCAACCTAACTTGCACGGTGGCTCTATCATTTTGTACATCTACCAGTGATAAATGAGAGTTCCTGTTGCTCCACATCCTTGCCAGCATTTGGTGTTGTCAGTGTTCTGACATTTGACCATTCTAATAGGTAGCTAATAGTATCTTGTTTTAATTTGCATTTCCATGAAGACATATGATGTGGAGCATATTTTAATATGATTATTTGCATCCATATAATATTTGTGTGGTGTCTATCCAGAACTTTGGCCCATGTTTAATTGGGTTATTTGTTGTCTTATTGTTGAGTTTGAATGTTCTTTGTGTGAACATATATATATATATATATATATATATATATATATATATATATATATATTTTTTAAACAACACTTTCTCAGAAATATTGTTTTTGGAAATATTTCCTCCCAAATTGTGGTTTGTTTCTTTTTTTTATTATTGTTTTGACATTCTTCTGTAGAGAAGAAATTTTTAATTTTAATAAACTCCAGTTTATCAATTCTTCAACGGATTTTGCCATTGGTGTTGTATGTAAAAAGTCATTGCTATACCCAAGGTCATCTAGAGTTTCTGTGTTGTTTTCTAGAAATTTTATAGTTTCACATTTTACACTTAGGTCCATGATCCATTTTGAATTAATTTTTTTAAAGAGTATAAGGTCTGTGTCTAGATTCCTTTTTTTTTTTTTTTTTGCATCTGAATATCCAGTTTTACAGCACCATTTATTGAAAAAAATGTCTTTGCCGCATCAATTACCTTTGTTTCTTTGTCAAAGCTTAGTTGACTATATTTATGCAGATATATTTTTGGGCTTTCTATTCTGTTCCATTGATCTATTTGTCTATTATTTTGCCAGTACCAAATTGTCTTGATTACTGTAGCTTAACTGTAAATCTTGAAGTCGGGTATTGTCATCCTCCAACTTTGTTCTTCTCCTTCAATACTATGTAGGATATTCTCAGTCTTTTGCTTTTCCATATAAAATTTAGGATCAGTTAGCTGATATCCACAAAATAACTTGCTGAGATTTTGATTGAGGCTGTACTGAACCTGCAGATCGAGTTGTGAAGAACTGATATGTTTATATACAATCTATTTTTGAAATGTTCCCATTTGATTTGAACCATTTTAACTGTTAAGTAAAATATGGTAAGATCTACTTATCAAGAAAATAAGATTAGTGTCAAAAGCTATATTTCTATATTCCTTTAACTCTCATATAAGAATCCAGGGGAAAATAGTATATAAATGATGAACAAAACCCTATGGTTTTGAATCATGTAACACAGTTTTACCTTACTTCATGTTATGTGTGATCTCGAGGAGGAGCCTACAAGTTAGGAGAACAAGTTCTGTGATGACAAGTAAGTCATCTGGACTGCTGTACTTTTCTCTTTAGGTAAAAAAGTTTATCTGCTTCATCCACTTGACTGACACATTGTGAGGTTGAGTTAATCTTAGGGAAAACTGTGAAAAGTGATGAGTGCTAAGCCATCATCACCATGGTCATCATTGTCAAGTACACAATTGCCACAATTTTCCATCCCAGAAATTTGCATGTAGCCAAATAATCCTTTTTTTTTTTTTTTGTCTAAATTTCAAATTTGTTTGGGTTGTGAGAGTTTTGGACATAAAATGGTATCATAATTACAAGTAAATTGAATGTCTAAGAAAAGTTACTGAAATGCATAGATGTTAGAGGAAAGAACAGAAAACTTGCAGTAATTTTTACTTTTTACCATTTATTGCATTGTTACTTATTATTTCTATATTTACATTTTATTATTATCAGTGTAGTCTAAGTATTGTTTGTAATAGAAAATATAATTTTATTCCTATTTATAGTATTCTATTTCTAAAAACATATGGAAAGCTGATTCAGAATATATTAAATTTAAGATTATGGGGATCAGGAGCAGGTCATGGGTTAGGTTAATCCTCTTTTCTCTCCTTCAATTATTTGTTTTCCCAAGGTGGTTATTTCATTCTACAATTGAAAGAGGACTAAAACATGGAGCGTGTGTGTCTGTGTCTGTGTGTGTCTGTGTCTCTGTGTCTGTCTGTATGACTCGAATATATGATAGAATAGAACTCAGTATAATAAATGATACAGTTTTATAGACCATTTAAAATGTACACATGGCCAGAACTCACCGTGAGCAAAATTAAATGAATTTTAATTTCTGAATTGAAATTTGTGGTTACAGAGGTTTTGGGTTAATTGATATTACGTTTTTCTGCCTATTAGTCTCTGTGTCTTATTCATAGTCAACTGAAGCCACCTCACAAATCTTTGTAGTTCCATATCCCAGGACAGCTTTCCACCTAGTAACAGATTCACTTAATACATTCTCAGCTCTTTAGCTCTTTGGGCAATCTGATTTTCTGGACTCCCAATGCTTTCCTGACCAGAATTTTGAGAATTTTCTGACTGCTTCCCTAGGAGCAGGGCTGCCTTAGCATCCTTGCCATGTCAGTCCTCAAACAGGAGCAGCCTGTGGGAAGCGCAGCTTTGGTGCAAACTCTGGGTCTGAGAGGAATGAGCTAAGGCCCAAGGTCAATTATCCTTTGTTGCAGTTGGGAAAGATCTGAGAGACTTATTTTCATGGCCACCATAGTGGATGAGAGCTAGTTTATTATCAAAGGAACTCCTGGGGCCAAGAAAATGAAAATATCAAAAGAAAGAGTACCTGTAATGTTCCAGGTGTTTTCGGTGTCTTAACACTTGTTAACTCTTTTACTTTTTATTATTTTTAAACATTTTATTATTTATTTGTGAGAGAGAGAGAGAGAGCGTGAGCAGGGGAAGTGCAGAGAGAGAGAGGCAGATGGGGGGGGCGGGGCACAGAAGATATGAAACAGAGGATCTGACAGCACAAAGCCCCACAGGGGCCTGAACCCATAAAAGGTGAGATCATGACGTGAACCAAAGTCAGACGCTCAAGCTCAACCGACTGAGCCATCCAGGCACCCCACACTTGTTATCTCTTCTAAATTTTACAAAACCCCCAAAGAGTAAATCTTACTATCCTGATATCGAATATATAAATATGAACATATAAAAACTGACATCATCTTAATTTTAAGGAGATACTTGAATAGTAAAATGACACTATGTTAAAACTCAGTTGCTAATGGATGCCTCTGATGGGTTATAGAAAATATGTTATCAGTATCATCACCAATTTCATCAGAAAAATCTTAGTAATGTGAAGCTCAAAGTTTATCACTGGCAGAAAACACCATTGGTTTCTTCCTCTGACAAGTTTATTTTAATCATTTTCAATAAAGTATCTCCCAAATATCCATGCCTGAATAACAATATTTTGTCATTAATTCTTTTAAGTAAAATGATATTCCATGAAAGACTAGCTAGTTCAGCTTGTGATTCATTTTTGCAAGTGCTTCTCCTCCAGATAACCATCGTACTGCAGCATATAGCAAAAGTGCATTTTGTATACTTCCCACCTCATCACACGGTTATTAAAATGAGGTGTACTCAAGTGTCAAGATTTAATAAAATCATAAATTTCTATTGCTTTACTGAGATATTCTTAAGGGAAGCTCTTCATTTAATTAATTAGTGGAACTATTTATTTATTAAATGTGGATCTGTGCTGGTGAGAAATAACCATGACTTCTAGTGGTGTGGTGCAAACTTCTAGCAGCTGTATCCACCTCTACTTTTTGTACCATTGGCGCAATTATGAACACAGTGAAAGAAATAAAGTAATGCGTTAGTATTATTATGACAAAGTTTGATCGTGTGTATCCACTAAAAGTATCTTGGGTGGCCGAGGGGTCCAGACCACATTGTAAAATATTGTTCACGGTTGTAGTTAAGAACTCTTGAGACTATCCTAGAATATTTGTTCCATGAGGGCAGGGATCTTTATTTTGTTCATTTATGTGTTCCAAGCACTCAGAATGATCAGTAGCACATGATGTAAATATAAAAGTGTTACCTGTTGCATTAAAGAAAGAAACATTGAAATCCTGAATTTTGATCCCTGTCCTCCCCCAGATACCCTCGTCACCAATCAGAGTATGTGCTGAATGGTTTTGTGATTTCCTTCTCTAATTTGTAAAAGAGATAATATAAGTACCTAGCTTATAGGTTTGTTTTAAAGATGAAATGTGAAAATGCATTAGAATGCTACATAAAATGACCAACACAAGGTAGTGATATTCCATTATTTAAAAATATGTTGAAAAAATACATATACTAAGGTTCAATAATTGTCTCAGTTATAGTTATAGCTGGTTCTTTTGCCTATAATAGTGTTGCAATCAGAAGAGTGAGGTATCATATATAAATGAAAACTTGGGATAGCAGGTCAAGGCTTAGATGGTAGCTTCAGAATGACTTCAGGCACTCAAGCTTCTATTTTTTCTGCACTAATATCCTACCACAGGCCGTGTCTTGATCTAGTGTAGCTGCTGAAGCTTCAGTTTTTGCTTCTGCAGTGCAGGCCAGACCATGGAAGAAAGATAGAAAGGGTTTTTAAGAAGTCTGACCTCAGCTGAATCAGCTCCCTTTAAACAGGTTTCTCAGAAGTCTCATACCTCATATTTACATTTCTCTTGGCCATAGCACCGTAACGTACAAAGGAAGCAGAGAAGTTAGTCTTTTATTCTATGTGTCAATACGCCTACCTAAAAACTGGGGTTCCTATACTAAGGAGAAAGAAGAAAACTGATGGTGTCCACCTATCGCTGGAACAATGTAATAGTTGCTATGTAACCTATAATGTGGGTATATTCTATCGTCTGATTGATGCAGATGCTTTTTGCTCCTCTGTGGACATAACAACTCTTTGACCTAACACTGAACTCAGCACCTTACCATAGGCCTTTATCCTTACTAAAGGACAGAGATTGTGCATCAGGCTGTATCTACTGACTGTATGCTCTCCCCAGGATCAAGCGATGGGAATCTCTATGGACAGTGCATCGAATGTGATTCAGCAACACCGATGACTAACCATTTTAGGCTGAACTGAGGAGCACTACAGCTATCCACGTTTCCTGAATCTTATCCCAATTATATTTCATTTAATAACGCTCAGTGAAATATCTGGTGGCAGGGGAAATGAAACTACATGCTTTTATGGGATCATTCATCAAGAACTAATTGAAGCGTTCATACAGTTTAGCGCTGATAAAACAGCGTTACGATAAACAATAACAAAATTCACCAGAGAAGGATTTGTTTTGCCGTGAGGAAAATGGTTCCGTTTCATCCTGGGATTCCTGGTTAAAAGAGTCTCCAATGTACAAAGGGATAAACGCAGACCCCCCTGCATAATGACGGGGTGGAAGCTGTGTCAAATGTATTAGTGTTGCTCCACTGCAGCCATTCTCCTCCTAAGTATTTGCTATTGTGTGGGACTCTGGCAAGAGGCTGCAGGACCAATGGGATTTTTAAAAGTTTCTTTTTGCTATTGATTGTTACTATGCTTGAAGCAGCTCCTTCACAGCATTTATTGGAAAATACAGAAAAATCTTAAAGTGTACTTTAACAAGTTCAGCTTTTCTTAAATCCCAATTTAAGAAGTTCCTTTTTGAATGCTTCTGCATATGGAGTTAGTTGGCTTTTTGTCACTGCAATCCCTGTTCCTCCACACGTGGTACTTGGACATCTGGCTGAATTGAAAAGGAGGAAATAGAAAATGGATACCTTATACCTTACCACTTTGGGGGGAGGGATTGAAAGGAAATAGTAGCAAAACGAAATGTATGAGAAATGTGCCACAAACTGCTGTGAACCCGAGCATTTATTTGCTATATTTATATGACTTAGATGGCAGTAAGCGTGATACGATAGGTGCAGAATTTACTGGGTAATTGGTATATCTTATATATAATGACCACAGATTTTATTGGTAAAACATATTACCCAGATTCAACTTAACTGTAAGCAATAAGACTAGTCTCTTCTATCAACACCACTTTAATATTGTTTAAATAGCATTATATGGATACAGATTTTAGATAAAAGATCAACATATAAGAAGGCTCGTGAGATGATATGAGCAAGCATCTTTCACAGACACCACTAATATTTATTAGTGTGTTTTGAAAAACCTGCCTATAAAACAAGAAACTCTGGTAATATAGTTATGGTCAAATATTATAGCTTTAAGGTGCAAATTTTTGTTCAAATTTGCCTTGCATTATAAAAGCAACTTCTATTAAGGGCTTTTTAGACAGTAGTTTTCTAAAATTCTTAATACATTTTCAACAAAGCACTGCCAAGCCTAAATTATTCCCTAAAATGAGAAGGACTTTTATTTTTTTTTAATTCTTTTTTTTTAACGTTTATTTATTTTTGAGACAGAGAGAGACAGAGCATGAATGGGGGAGGGTCAGAGAGAGAGGGAGACACAGAATCTGAAACAGGCTCCAGGCTCTGAGCGGTCAGCACAGAGCCCGACACGGGGCTCGAACTCATGGACCGTGAGATCATGACCTGAGCCGAAGTTGGATGCTTAACTGACTGAGCCACCCAGGCGCCCCGAGAAGGATTTTTAAAAACCACAATCACTCTTTGGATTGGCTAAGAAGTAGAATCGATGCTTAGTTTCCAGTCACTTCAGTTAATTTGTAGCACCATTAATAAGTGAACTATAAATTCCTATTATGACACATAAGAAGTATCAATTTAGTAGATATGTTGAAGGATAAAATTATGATTGTAGATTTTGTAGCTTTCATATTGTAAACCATATTTGACTTTCCATGTAGATTTGCCAAATAGAATTTGATAGCAAAGGCATCTGAAAATGGGAATGACAGATTAGCATGAATTAAGACAGCACCCTGCTATAATTCTTCCACTGTGGTTCTCAAACACATTAGGCAGCTTCTCCACCAGTACTTCCCTTCTGTATGACACCTTCTTTCTCAGGATTCCCACAGGACTTGCTCAGTCATATCTTTCAGACCTCGAACAAATGCTACCTTCTCAATGAGCACTTCCTGACCACCTTATTTTGTATCACAACTCACACTCCCCCCCCCCCCAACTCATACACCCTGATGGCTACCTGACTTATTTTTCTTTATTAACACTTATTAGCATCTGACACCCTATGTATACATAGTTTTTGGCTTGGTATCTAACGACACGTTTTAGCATTTAGACTCTGTAAGGGCAGGTGGTGTGTATGTTTTGTTCAGTGTGTATGTTAGGTTCAGATCCCAGAGCCTAAAATATGACAGATTCAGTGATATATGTTGAGTGAATGGATTACGTTCTAGATCTTCCGTATCTTATACACAAGTTCTTTGAGCACAAGCAAGTTACTTAGCCTACTGGTTTCTATTTCTTTATCTACAAAACATGAGAAATAATGATGCCTGCTACATTTTGTGGATTAAATGAAACGCTGTGGATGAAAGCTTTTTCTAAAGGCAAATGTTCACTGTTGGCACACATCAAATGGCTTTAAGGAAACTGTGTGGAGGTGATAGATTTTGCTTTGCTTGGATTATCTGGTTCAGAGGAGACCTAGACTTGGATTACGGTGTTGGCTTTGGTATACAAATCAAAGTCAAAGCTATGAACTCTTTGCCTATTCTAAGTTGTTAGTAACACAGCAATCAGTTGATCTTGTGACAAAAAGCAGGCAGTGATTTATAAAGACATGTTTAGAGGTAACATGTAGATGCAAGATAGAATTTAAGGGATGGAAATTAGGTGGGGTGTGGGTAGTAGGATGCTAAAGCCAACTGGCCTACGTGAGAAATAAACTGGTGAGTGTGGCCTTGTTTAAAGTATGCTATCAAGAAAAGTGAGGCTTCATAGAAAGGGTAGTGTGGTGATTAATTATATGTGTCAATTTGGTTATGCTATGGTGTCAAATGCTTGGTCAAACATTAGTCTAGATGTTTCCAGGAGGTTCTTTTGTATATGTGATTAACATTTACAATCAGCTGACTTTAAGTAAAGGACATTTCCCTTGGTAATGTGGATGGTGGGTCTCATCCAACCATTTGAAAGCCTTAAGAGCAAAACGCTGCAGTTTCCTGGAGAAGGAATTCTGCCTCAGGATTATAACATAGAAATCATGCTGAGTTTCCAGCCTGTCTGTCCTATGGATTAGCTAGCTCCCACATTCCTGGGAGCCGATGCCTTAAAATAAAACTCGTTCCCTCTCTCTTTCTGTCTCTCTCTGGCTCCCTCTTTCTTTTTCCCTCTCATTAGTTCTGTTTCTTTAGAGAACCCTGATCGATACAAGTAGTAATCTGTGGTTTACAACTGTGAAAATTAAATAAAACAGCGTGTGCTAATTTCATAATAAAATCCTAGCACATAGTAGGTGCTCAAAAATGGTCATTCTCATCATGGTGATGGTGGTGGAGGTTATCAGGTAATGTGTTTACCAAATGGAATTTGGTCCTCAATTAGCCTATGAGAGCACCCACTGAGTACCTAAAATTTGGTGACTGATTGAACAAGTCAAATTCAAATAAATGAAAGTTCAGTCAATTATAAAACACACTCAAAATATTAAGTATAGAAGCAAATTTGTTTATTTTTTATTTTTTTTAATTTTTTTTTAACTTTTATTTATTTTTGAGACAGAGAGAGACAGAGCATGAACGGGGGAGGGGCAGAGAGAGAGGGAGACACAGAATCTGAAACAGGATCCAGGCTCTGAGCAGTCAGCACAGAGCCCGATGCGGGCTCGAACTCACGGACCCTGAGATCGTGACCTGAGCTGAAGTCGGAGGCTTAACTGACTGAGCCACCCAGGCGCCCCGCAAATTTGTTTATGTAGTTATAGTGAGAACAGTGTTTACACAGGGTATAAATTCTTGAACAAACAGCCTGGGATTCAAATACCATCTTTGCATCTTACCTGTATGTGATCTTATCTGTGAAATGGGTATTGTAATGCTTTCCCCACAGACTTGCTGTGGAACTTTAGTAAAATAAATTATATAAAACATCCAAAACTGTGCCTGTCATATTTTGCTCCTCATTTCCCTAAGGCACAGTAAGTTAACATCAAGTTTCCTAATTTTTGAAATTTCAGCTTTAGCCCTTTTATGCCAAAAGAGAGGTCAGTTTCAAATTCCATAATTGGCGATAGACATTTTTCTTTTTCCTTCCAGATAACTGAAACTTTACTGAGAGAAAAGAATGTTTGATAAGGCACAAGCAATTTTTAATGCAGCCTCACATTGACTAAAGCTTCATAGAGAAGAAAAGGGTAGCTGCCTTACCAGACAGGGGGTGCATAGTTAAAGCCTTTCACCCTTATAGGCAGGTACATCAGAGAGGGGTTCAATGCACCCCAAAACCAATGATCCTCACAAGTCCCTCACAAGTCCTCTAGGGCATCTTTGGTGGACTTACCCAAACAGACTCAAGAGCAGCAACAAGGCCCAGGGTTGAGCTCTGTCGCTGCAGAGTCTATTACGGGACACTGATAATAAAGCCGAGTGCCCTATAGAGAAAGAAACCAGAATCATTGTTGTGTTATAAAATATATATTTTACTGTATGTCCATATGATGTGTATTTTATTATCAGTAGTGCTTATTAATGAAGAGTTATTCATTCTCAGGAGTATCATTTAACTTGAAGTAAAGAAACTGAGTGTGGTTTTAATATTATAAATGTACCTTCTAAAAATACAAGAGAAAGTTGCTTTTTATAGGAAGGAAGGAAGGAATGGAGTGTTTCAATTATAATATTATTTCTTGAAATTTAGGGCATATTAAAGGATACTTTAAAAAAACTATTTTGGGGCACCTGGGTGACTCAGTTGGATAAGCCTCCTACTTCAGTTCAGGTCATGATCTTGCAGTCCACGGGTTTGAGCCCTGTGTTGGGCACTGTGTTAACAGCTCAGAGCCTGGAGCCTGCTTTGGATTCTGTGCTCCCTCTCTCTCTGCCCCTCCCCTGCTCACTCTCTGTCTCTGTCTCTCAAAATCATACATAAACATTAAAAAAAATCAAAAACTATTTTGGTATGTTATAGAAGGATTATATGTCATTTAAATTATTGACAAATTTGAGAAATTATTCCATGTAACCAAAAAATAATGATATTAGTAGTAATAGTAATCCTTTTTAAAGAAAGTTTACTTATTTATTGTGTGTGTGTGTGTGTGTGTGTGAGAGAGAGAGAGAGAGAGAGAGAGAGCGAGCATGGGGAAGGGGCAGAGAGAGGAGAGAATCTGAAGCAGAGAGAATCTGTGCTGTTAGGACAGAGCCTGACATGAGGCTTGATCCCACAAACCATGAGATCATGACTTGAGCAGAAACCAAGAGTCAGAGGCTTACCCGACTGAGCCACCCGGGTGCCCCAGTAATTGTAACACTTATAAAAGCAGAACGCACATTGCCAGGTAGGCTGACAGAGTGTGCCAGGGCGAAGGCTCTGGCCAGCACCCTTGCAATAGAACATCCCTGGGGCAGCTCAGGAAGGCTGGTGAGTCTGGCACCCCATCAGGTAGACAGAAGCAGAAACTCAGGCAGGAAATGTCTGGCTGTAACATCTGGGTTCAGAGACCAAGGGCTGAAACATCTGTATTGGGGATTAACTAAGAGTAGGCTCATTAAGACAATGTCAGGAGTGGAGAGAGATGGAAGGAGAGGCAGCAGCCAGGCTGTGTTTGATGGTACTGAAAAGAAGAGCTCTGGGAGGATTAAGGCAGAAGCGAGGTCAAAATTTACCATTAACTTTTTTCCAAATTGTTAATAGCTTTATTTGATTTTAATTATATTGCAAACATATATTGAAGTACTTAGATGATATAAAAACTATAAAGACAAGAGTACAAAGTAAAATCCTGAATTCCATATATTTATAGGAATGTTAACAATTTTTTAGTCTTTCCATATACAGCACATACTTTTTCATTTATTAGGTCATACTGATCCATCACCTGTTTTTAAGGATTTCATCTTCTTTCTTTTCTCTTTTTAATTTTTTAAATGTTTATTTATTTTTGAGAGAGAGACAGAAACAGAACGTGAGCAGGGGAGGGGCAGAGAGGGAGGGAGACACAGAACCTGAAGCAGGCTCCAGGCTCGGAGCTGTCAGCACAGAGCCGGATGTGGGGCTCAAACCCACGAACCATGAGACTATGACCTGAGCCAAAGTCCGACGCTTAACCGACTTGAGCCACTTAGGCGCCCCATGAATTTCATCTTATTTCAATGACTATAAATCCACATTGTCGTTTTCAATGTGTGCATAGTAATTTATTTGGTGAATATACCCAAACGTACTTTATCCATTTTCTGTAGATAGGCATTTAGGCTTTTTCATGTTTTTTTAACCAAAATAAACACTTTTGTGATAAACACTCTTTAAAACTGCTATTGCTTCCCTGTTTGTTTCAAATATAAATAAAATTTATTTTTCTTCCTGAAAATAATATAACCACGTGAAGTAAGTTTTGAAAACAGAAAAATTAAAAAAAATTATTTTTATTTTTGCCATTATAACATGTCAATCTTTTTTGTCTTTCTTTCTTGGGATCTTTTTTTTTTTTTGTCCTAATTTTTATCACTTTTAATTATGTAGTAGGTGATTTGTATGCTGCTCAGCTAAAAGACATCAATCAAACCTCAAGTCTGTAGTTGTTTCTAGTCTCAGAGGTGCCAACATGCATCGAGGAGGAGTGTAGGGTGAAGTGTAGGGAGGCTGTGACAACCAGGAGCTTCTACGCGCCAGGAGAGATGGTGCTCCCTCATCCAGGCATGAGACTGGGACTTCATGGAGGCTGACTTTCTGAATCCCACCAGTTAGCCTGGTTGTGTCTGTCATCTCAAGGCCACCCAGAGCCTCTGTCCTCCAGAGTTGTTAGGTTAAGAGCAACGAGTACTGATGTTTATTAAAAAGACAAAACTGTGCTTGTAGCATTGTACATATTATCCTATTTAATACTTACTACAACAATCTGAGTTAGCTATAACAAGCATCTTTTTATAGATAAGGTGATAGTTTCAGAAAGGTTAAGTTACTTGGCCAAAAGTGCATTACATAGAAAAATTGGAATGGAAATATGTAACTGTGGGCCTCTAAGTAAACTTGTGAATAGCCTACAAATGTCCTGGGCTATGTGGTGATAGGTGGTAGTAGATTCCTATCCTTGATCATATCCTTCTTGATCATATCCTTCCAGTTAGAGGAATGTACAGTTGTCATTTCCTGGGTTAGGAGTGTGAGAACATATAAGATGCAAAATTACCTTCATTTATGTGATAGATGGGTGAGTAATGCTATAAATTACCCATATATCTTCAGAAGATATATGGGGTGAACTCTGTTGGCTTAGCTCTACCAGGTACATGGCTTGGCCAAAGGTTTTGATGATGAGAAGGAACCCAAGATGCTCTCTCTGGGGCTTACCAAAGAGTTTCAGATGATGTCACTTGTCATAATGATTTATTTTCAACTGTACCACATGCCAAGGGGGACCAGCAAGAAAGAGGGATTGACTAGGAACAACATACTTGGCACTGCAGAAAGAATAAAGTTGCTAGGACCAACATTTTTTTTTTTTAATAGAAATCAAAACTGATTCCTCATGATATTCATGAATCAAAGCATTCTACCTCCATCTGATCCTAAGTGAATTTCTATAGTTTAGGTGAAAAACAATCTAATATAGAGAATAGTCGAGGTAGGGCCCTAGTGCAATGGATGTCTCTTACTTTGTTGTACTATCAACCTCCACTTTTCTACATCTAGGCCTTTCCCAGTGCTATCATCCATAGTGTAGCAGCTGCATCAAACTTATAACCATATGACCTCTGTCAACTGGCCTGGGGTGGACAATTGGCTAGTCATACTGAGTCCTTATCCAAGAGGCTTAGAACGTAGGGTCAAGAATGTCATGCTCTCACCAGGGGTTTGGACTGTTAGGAATAGTTGTATCACCACACGTCCTAGCATGTGGACCAGAGTGAAACAGCAATGACAGTGAGAGAGAACATGAAGCAGAACCACAGAAGGCAATAGAGAAGAAAGCTGCTCATTCGAGTTTTTCCTGAAATCCTTGCGATTGTTATCTTTGGGTTTAGTGAGATGTCTCATGTCTTTATAAAATTCTGTTTTTATCTTAACCTGGTTGGAGCTGGGTTTCTATCACTTCTGATCACAAGAATTCTAACTAATATAACCAGTGTTAAACTAAGCTTGAAATGAATGGAACCAAGAAAAAATAAATGGGGCAGCTTCCATAGTTAATACGTAAACCAGATTATCTGTATGAGAAATAGGAAAAACTTCATGGTTTTCTAAATTCAGAAGGGAGTAGCAGATGCCACTGTAGTCAACTATATTAATAAAGGTACCTCCTATTTCTTGAGGAAAATATGACATTTAACTAACAGTACCAAAGGCAAGCTCTCACCTTTTGGAAAGGTCTTTTTACTCTTTAATATGATTGTTAAAATAGCAGTGGATTTTTTTTTTTTCCTCATGGCTGGCACCACGGAAAGATAATAGGAGTGACTTGACTGCAGTGAAAGTTTCATTTCAGAAATATTTTCAAACTAGCCATATAAAGGGGCAGCCAAACAAAACAAAACCAAACCCCTCTCATTTCAGGTTATTTTATAAGAATTGTGCATTTGAGACCGCCAAAAATGAAAACAAAAGAAATTAAATCATTACATAGGATATCTATACAGTAAGTTTAATTTTGTTGGAGAGAATGCGTATTGAAAAATATTTAGTAATAAATGTCTCTAACAATCTAGAATTTCTGAAAATTTATAAAAATATATATATTCTAACATTTGTATGTGATATGTTGTAGTGATACGTCAAAAGAAGAACATATTGACTAGTGACTTTTAGAAATATGTTCAGGGTACAGATTATTAACAATTCTTATTTCCATTTTCTATCTAAAAAATAATAAATATAATCTTTTATCCCACGTCACAATATTCTGAGAAACATGACTTCCTGGACAGTCTGTTTTATGTCTTCACATATGTCGTTCTAGTTAATGTAGTATTTTTCTGTGTAAGCTATTTGGATAAATACCACATATTAAATAAAATAAAACTGGAAATTTTATTTTTTAATGTTTTAGTTTTATGAATTTAACATGTTTCATCATAAAGGATTATATAGAATATATAAACATATCAATCTAAAGCTAAAATCACATGAAGTGTATCTTACTGTCTCATTGTTCATAATTGGTGTTGTTAATTCATACTAATATCTTTTCATATAGTTGAAAGTATAGTAAATGCGTCACAAATAGAATGGAGAGCAATGACAAACCGAGAAAGTATTTGCAACATGTAGAACAAAGAATTTCGTATTCTCTTTAAAACATTTCTACATGGATTTTAATATCTTTATATAAATATGCATACATATTATATAGTTTACAAATACATACAAATATATATTTATACATACATGTATGTGTAAATCAAATTTTATGTAACATATTTAGTTACCTTCTTGCTGGAGGAAAGTTAGTCCAAATTTTTTACTCCTATAAATACAATCCTACGGGAGATATATTGTAAATAAATTCTGGAAAGCATATGTAACTATTCTTAAGAAAAATTCTTACTAGAGAATTTAGTACATTAAGAGAAAGGAGCATTTAAAATATATATTTTTAATGTTTCTTCATTTTTGAGAGAGAGAGAGACATACCATGAGCAGGGGAGGGGTAGAAAGAAAGGGAGACAGAATCTGAAGCAGACTCCAGGCTCAGAGCCTGACATGGGGCTTGAACCCATGAACTGTGAGATCATGACCTGAGATGCAGTTGGATGCCCAACCAACTGAGCCACCAGGTGTCATGAGAAAGGAGCATTTTTAAGGCTCTTGTTATGTCTTATCTGAGGAAATTGAGAGGTGTTTTGTTTTGTTTTGTTTTGTTTGGTGCAAATAGGTGTTTTTATTAAAGCACAGGGACGAGATCCTTAGGCTGAATGAGGTGTACTGTGATTGTGAGGAGTGATTGAAAATTTACTTTTAAGTTGTGGGGGATGGGTAGAGAGAATGAAAGTCTCTAAAGAGATTTCCAATGTTAAAGAAGATTTACAGGATCCTGGAGGTCTGGCTATTGTTAAGCTAAGGTCCCTTTTAGTCTAGCAAAACATGAACATTAAGGCAACCTTGAAGCCTTGAGGAATGTCACACTCTGCTCTGCTCGCCTCAGGCATTTATCAATGGGCTGTAAGTTGTAAGGAAATTTAATTTTATCTACATTTCTCTTGCTTTGTTCTCCTCATCATTTTCCCCTCAGAACCATTTGGACCCTTAAATCTTTAAGGTTGTTGAGGCTGGAAGGTCTTTTCTTCTGTAACTATTCCTGCTGAATAGGGGCAGAGAGATGTCAACATTGGTCAGTTGGGGAATTTCAGGGAATTTTTAAACTAGGTTTTAACATATGTAATACATTGTCTTTGTACTAAGTATACATAAGATGATATGTAGTTATTCACCTGGTCATGGGGCCTCTTCCAATTGTATCTGCCTCCTCTCCTGCCCTGTAATAAGCATTGTCAGTAGGCTAGTGTGGCTTTCTTTCACTCATGCAAGTGTATACATGTAGAAGCGTGTTTTGTTTTGTTTTGTTTTTCACCACCAAATAGAACCATATTAATGACATTAATTGGGAAATTACTTCTTTCATTTGAAAATATTGTCACCAACCTGTAAGTCAGCAGATTTAAAAAAAATAATTTTGAAATTCTTATGGTTCTCCCTTATATTTATAATTTTGTATAAATATGATTATAGCCTATATGCCATTATTTTTTTAAAGAGCAGTTATTTTTAACTCTTCTAGCCTTTGTTCTCTTCATTCAGTTTTCCCATATTTCCATACCTGCATCATGAACAGATATAGTATATAGCCAGTATATATATATACACACTGTTTCTATATATAAATGCTTTCACAATACATACATTTATACTTGTATAAACTTATATATAAATATATATACTTGTAAATACACACAAATGCACACTTATACACCTCATGCACGCTCCATACATAAATATAGCAATATAGATCTATTTATTTAGTTTATAGAAATTTGTCTCTTTCTTTTACAGAATAATTAGTATGCTATACCCCTGATAGCATCTTGTTTTGCTCACTGAGTACACCTTGAAAGTTGAAATCATTCCCAGTCAAATGTTTTGTTTTTTTTTTTTTAATTTTTTTTTCAACATTTATTTATTTTTGGGACAGAGAGAGACAGAGCATGAACGGGGGAGGGGCAGAGAGAGAGGGAGACACAGAATCGGAAACAGGCTCCAGGCTCTGAGCCATCAGCCCAGAGCCTGACACGGGGCTCGAACTCCCGGACCGCGAGATCGTAACCTGGCTGAAGTCGGACGCTTAACCGACTGCGCCACCCAGGCGCCCCTCCCAGTCAAATGTTTTAGTGCTAGCTCAATTTAATGGACAAATATCAATTCATCATGTTAATGTGCCATAATGTCTTCACATGTAATTATTGGTGGATCATGTACATTTTAATTTTTGCCAATTTAATAGTGAAATTTCAAAATGTCATTTTTTTACATTTATTTGGTTATTGTGCATTTGATCATTTTTCATACTTTTAATTTTTCCCCCGTTTTATTGAGATATAATTGACATGCAACGCCGTATAAGTTTAAGGTGGATAGCATAATGACTTGTATATTGTGAAACGATTAGCACAGTTAGTTAACATCCATCATCTCATATATATACCAAAAAAAAAAAAAAAAAAGCTTTTTCCTTGTGAAAACAACTATTAGGATTTACTCTCTCAACAATGCACAGATAAATCTACCATAGAGTAGTTTTAACTATCGTCATCATGTTGTACATTATATCTGCAGTACTTATTTATCTTATAACCAGAAGCTTGCACCTTTTGACCACCTTCATCCAATTCCCCAATCCCTCATCCCCTGCCTCCAGAAACAACAAAACTGCATCTCTTTTTCTATCAGTTTGTTTTATTTTGTCTTGGCTTTCAGTTTAGTTTTGTTTTTTAGATTCCACACGTGAGATCATATATTATTGGTCTTTCTTTGTCTAACTTATTTCACGTAGCCATAATACCCTAAGGGTCTATCCGTGTTGTCACAAATGGCCTGGTCACAGATTTCCTTCTTTTTATGGCTGAATAATATTCCATTGTTTATTTATGCTACAATTTCTTTATCCATGTATCCATTACTGGAAATTTATGTTGTTTCCATGGCTTGCCTTCTGTGGATAATGCTGCTACAAACATGAGGTGCATATATCTCATCAACATGGTGTTTTCATTTCCTTCAGATATATTCCCAAAAGTGGGATTGCTGGATCATATGGCAGTTCTATTTTGAATTTTTTGAAGAAACTTAATAGTGTTTTCCATAGGAACTATACCAGTTCACAATGCCACCGGTAGCACACAACTGTTCTCTTTTTTTCACATTTTTGCCAGCATTTGTCATCTCTTCCCTTTTTGATGATGGTCATTCTAACCATCTTGGGAAAAAATCAAAATTCACAATTCAAAGTACAGTTTCTACTGATTACATGTTGCTTTCACGTAGTGTTAACGTCAAAATATCATAAGTTGAGCCATCCTAAGTTGGGGACTGTCTGTATATGCATATCACTCTTAGTAAATGCAGGAAAATGGATAGCTAGTTTTACCATTATCATATAGCTAAGAAGAACTGCAATTGAAACACATGGTTTAACGACTAATGAATACAGCAGTCTTTTCCTTATAGAGTTCACATTTAAGTTATTGACAAAATTTACACATGAAGAATATTTACCCCATACCTTTTCAGGAATAGTTACACAACCAAAGGATGCTACATAATTATCACCAATATTACTAAAAATATTTAACATTTACTGCTGCTGCTTCTGTGCCCGTTGTATTTAATTCGTCCAACAACCATGTGTGGTGAGTACCCATATGTTACCCATTCACAAATGAGGCTCCTCGTGTTTAAAGAAATTATCACCTATCTCAATGAGGAATAGCCAGTGTCCTTCTGATGTAAAACTCTTATTTTTATTCATTAAGCTTCACTGACCTTATCAATATACACATTTTTTAAAGCTGATATAAAATAATTTAGAAAAAAATTCTGTAAGAATTGAAATTATAAGCATATAATGTCAGGGCAAATGATTGGTACTCAATGCCTCCTAAACGTAACCATGATGCCTCACTGCCTTTGAGCCCCCACTGCGTCTGCGCGCGGAGCCTGGGGTCAGGCTGCAAAGCCAGAGCACGCGCTTGCGCGTAAGTGGGGCTGCCGGGTCATCCGCCCGCGACCGTTTTAACCTCGAGAGACGGCTTGCATCGGGCCGTGGCTGCGGGCGACTGGGAAAGTAACTATGACGCGCACTTGGGTAAGATTGACAACTAATTTATTTCTTCTCATCCTTGGTCTGTGCCAACCCTCAAAAATTTTGGTTCCATCAAAGAAGCACAGTTAATCATAAAGGCAATTAAAAAATGATGAGGCGCCTGGGTGGCTCAGTTGGTTAAGCGTCCGACTTCAGCCAGGTCACGATCTCGCGGTCCGTGAGTTCGAGCCCCGCGTCAGGCTCTGGGCTGATGGCTCAGAGCCTGGAGCCTGCTTCCGATTCTGTGTCTCCCTCTCTCTCTGCCCCTCCCCCGTTCATGCTCTGTCTCTCTCTGTCCCAAAAATAAATAAACATTGAAAAAAAAAATTTTAAAAACGAAAACCGCTTCCCTAAACAATTTCTTAACATATTATGACAGAGGTAAAGACATGTATATCTTACAAATGTGCAGTCTGTGGGCAAAGGTTTATAAAGTAGTGTCCTTATTAAACCAAGACATTAGGACCAAACTTTTGTTACATAAATATGTGAATTTATCATTACTTGACTTTCTGGTAGTAGGGTTTTTTTTTTTTTTTTCCAACTTTTTGAGGTTTTAAGCTTACTGCGATATATTTATTTCCCTAAGAACCCCATCCACATAAATTTAATTGTATGCCTTGTGTGTATTTTAATATTGATGTCAAATGATATTAAGTTCACTTGAGGTTTTTTTAAAAGAACTTTGCAGTTTTTCTTGATGTAATTCAGAAAAGTCCATAAAGCTTTTTTGAAAGCACCCACATTTCTGTACCCTACTACAGATTTCTTTTCCAAATTTAATACAGTCTGGTTAATATAGGAAAATTATCATTTTCAGGTTATATATATCCCCCATATTTTAATTATCTCATTTTGCATATCAGATATTTCTCCATAGAATTATATAAAATGGTGTTTTCTATTAATAAATCCTCATGACACAGTATACATTACACATGTATTATTGCATGTATAAAAAATTAATAACATTTAATTTTTTAAATTCTGGAATGGAACTTGAATTTTAGCCTTTTTTGTTTGTTTGTTTACTATTAGTTGAAGGAACTGAGACTCCCCAAGGTTAATTGATTTGCCCAAGATCACATATGTATGTCATAAATGGTGAATCCTGGGTTGGAATGCTTATGTTAAAAACAAGTAATAGTATATAATTATTTATTTTTCTCAGATGCTAATTATATCAAATCCAGTGTATCACAAAAATAAAAACCATTATTCAAACACACTAGCTAGAAAAAAAATTTCTTTTTTTTAAACGTGCCTTTTTCATTCAATGTAAATGGAATGAAACTGCATAAATGTTCTACAAAATCACATTAACTGTTGTCAATATTTATGTACAGTAATACATTTAGTCAACATATTTTAATTCCTTTTTTTACTAATAACAGTAAGATATATATTTTGAACTTACAATGTGTTTTGATTCTTGAATTCCTAAAAAGTGGAATGTTAAGGCTAAAATACTATATTAAAATCTATGTTAAAATTGTGAAACAAAGCAAAATGAATTTACTTCACAGTTTTCCCAAATTATAGTCCAGTTTCTAAAACTGCATCATTTTCCTGAGATTTTAAGTATTGATATTGATTTGAGGTATTGATTTTCTATGATACTAAATATTAAGGGTATTATTCTAGTTTTCTTGAATTTTGTTTTCTCTTCCATTGCTTTATTTCTTTATAAACATCACTATATTCAATTGTTAAATTTCTCTAGATTTTCATACATGTTAAGGTAAATATAGTTTTTTTCAGTCTTTGCTTATCTAATTTATTTTTCATAAAACACTATACACATTTGTTTGCAAGTTTCCTCCAAAAGATTCTATTGAAATTTGGATTAGAATTACCATTTGGCAAGTTTATAGTTCTGCCTTTTTAAAAACAGAGCTTTATATTTTCATTTATATTGTATTATCTCCCTAAGTTAATTTAATGTTATTTCTCTACATATTTCTATAGATTTTTTATTACATTTATTTTGAGAAATTTGATATCTTTATATATTTTTGGCCAATGGGAATTATGATTTTCATATTAGATTTTATATTTGACATTGACTGGTATATAAGAAAATAATTGTTTTTCAAATGTTAGTTTTACTATCATCATAAAGAACTCTAATTTTTTAAGGTTTGGGTCTCTTTTTTTTTTTTTTTAGGTAGATAAAAATGTTATTTGCTAATGATGATAATTTGTCCTTCTCATTTCCAATGTTTATATATTTTGTTGTTTTTATGTTCATCTTGAATTACTTTAATAGCTTTTTGTAAAGTAATATGAAAGTATAATTTTTTTCTTATTCCTGGTTTTGGTAGATTCAGCATAATGATGACTTATATTGCTTTTTAAATAGCATTTAATTTTTTCTTTTAATTCTACAATGGATCTTGAATTTTAGCCTATAAATTTTAGACCTTTTTTGAGGTGATCTTATAGTTTTATTCTCTGACCTATTGAAGGATGTATAAATAGTCTTTGAAATACCGGAATATTTTAAAAATCACTTTGAATCATATTTTAATATATAATTATATTTATATGCTATTGTTTTATTAAGAACTTTGACCCTAATGTTAAAAAATAAACTTTACATATAATTTGTTTAGTTATTTTTATAAGGCTTTGACACTAGATCTATAAAATCCTAAGTAATAGAAAGCTTTCCTTCATAGATTTAGAATAATTATAATAATATTTGCCAATATATTTCTGAGATATGGTTGACAACTTTCTTTGTTTTTTCCATTGTTATTGGTGTATTTACTTTTTCTTGAGTCAGTTTTGATGGTTCATAGTTTCTAAATTATATCCATTTTAAACAGATTTGCAAATATATTAGCATATTTTGCCTGTCTAAATAGGAGAAATGTGTGTTGTTATATATTATAAATACATACATGTATTTTTTTTTTTTTTCTCTCAGCCACTATTTTGTGGTGAAAAAGAATTGCAAGCGTTCTCTGAAGCTCTGGCTGTACTGTCATCTTCAGTTACTATCCAACCAAAATAAGTCTACTATTTACTTCTTCCATAATATTCTTAATAACTAAAGGCTATCAGCATATCTAGTTTTAGACCATATCATCTTAGATTTAGATATAAGCAACAGTAAATATTAACCCAGCAATAAAGACAAGATAGGGCAGGGAAGTTACTAGCTCAATTATGTTTTAATTTGGAATTTTAAATTTTGATTAATCCTATCTTTCCATTAAGACAACTGAAAAAGAGGGAGAGGTCACCTGCTTTACAAATACCTTTTTTTCTGAGCTATAAAACTGCAGTCAGTTCTTGCTACCTAAATATAGCCAGCCACAAGGTAGATAGGTGGCTCAGTCAGTTAAGCGTCCAACCCTTGATCTCAGCTCAGGTCTTGATCTCAGGGTTGTGAGTTCAAACCCTGCCTTGGACTCCATGCTGCATGAGGAGCCTACTTAAAATGGATACAAACTTATTTGTGGAAAGAATCTTAGGTGAAAGCATTGTTGTATAATTGGAAAACCCATACTTACCAACAGCCTTGTACTTGTTATGCAGTTGAGCATATTTTTCTATTTCATTCTCTTCTTCAGATACACAGATTCAATATTTGTTGGATTTAATTGTATACTCTCCTTTTCTGATTGATGTTTCCAATTTATATTTGCCTGTGCTCTTCTCAAGGTTGTTCTCCACATCATAGGTTCAATTTTTAGCATTGTTGATTCTTCATTTGACTGTTTCTAATAATATTTAAATTTTATGATGACATGATTTTTTTTCTTCAAGGTATTTTCTTAGATCCTTCGGTTTAGTTTTTATTCAGTCTCTTTTCTTTCATCTTTTAAAAATATTTTCATTTTTTTGAGAGTGCCCAGTGCTTATCATCTAAAATTTTATATTATTGTTTAATAAATTCTTCATCTATATATGTCACACTATATTTATTTTCTTCTTTCCGTTGCAGAACATTTTTTTTTTGCAAAAATAGTTTATAGGTGCTTTTTGTTTACTTATTCATCCTTAAATGAGCAGCTGAATGAAGAACTGCTGTTATCTGGAAAATAAATTACATGAATTTAAGTTCTCTTTTCACTCTTGTATTTTTTTTTAAGATTTCCTTTTTTTATGTTTTTTAAAATTTATTTTTGAGAGGGAGGGGCAGAGAAAGAAGGGGACAGAGGTTCTGAAGCAGACTCTGCACTGACAGCAGAGAGCCCGATGCAGGTCTCAAACTCACAAACCCTGAGATCGTGACCTGAGCCAAAGTCAGACGTTTAACCAACTGAGCCACCCAGGTGCCCCATTGTACTTTTTAATCCTTAAAAAATCAACCTAAAGTACTGTACAGAACTGGGCAGCTTAGCTGTGTTAAAGAGGCACTCTCTGCTTTGTGCCATTATTTAATATTTTACAGTAACATTTGTCTTTAGTTCTTAGTTCCACTTAAATGTATTTTGCTTTGAAATAACACTTCCACAGTGTACGGAATAAACCTAACCTGTCAATCTCCACTTTCTCATGCACAATTCATTATCTAACACCATATCTTCCTTCCAATTTTTATCTCCACCATGCCTTGTCTCTGATACCAATGACAGCCATGGTCCATTAGCCAAGCCTAGTGGACAATTCTCACCTCTTATTTTCTTCAAGCATACAACATTTGACCACTCTTTTCTTCTTGAAATACTCTCATCACTTATCTTCATTTCTCTTGCCTCTTCTCCTATCTTCATAATCAGTCTCCTTTCCTAACTACTACTGAATGGAGTACCTTGAGATTGGGTCATATTTTCTTTTCTTTAGCTGTACCCTACTTCCTAGATGATGTCCTCCAAACTTTTAGTTTTAAATATACTGTAAATGCTATAGACTCCCAAATTTATATTTTAAGCTTTGACATCTTTAAATTCCAGACTTCTATATTCAAACTACCTACTTGATATCTTTTCATGAACTTTTCAAACTTAATTAGTCCAAAAGAAAATTTTGTATTTTGTTCCTTATTTCATTTATCTTCTTCCTTCTGACTCCTTATCTCAGAAGTTTTATTGTTTCTTAAGAAACAATTATCCACTCAATTTTTCAAACTAGAACTTGAGGACTCTTCATCTGTATTATTTCTCAAATCTACACTCAGTAGCCAGAATGATTTGTTAAGATCATAGATCATGTCACTTTGATTTTTCTGCTAAATTGTTTCAGTAGTTTCCATTTCAATTAGAACAATATTGGAACTACTTATCACTGCTTTATTTAGTTCATGGGTCCTCATTTGTTCTTCTGCCTCCCTCTCCAAATTCCTCTTGACGCTTTCTTCACTCAGTCAATATACTCTGACCATGCTGTTCTGATTTATTTTTTCTTGATCATTTCAAGCCCCTTCTTTTCATTGGACTTTTACTGTGGCTTCTAAAACTGCTAGGATGCTATTGTCCTGTCTCTTTGAAAGAAAAGTTGATTATCACCCATTAGTTATCAGCTTAAATGTTGTTTTCAGAGAGGCCTTCATAACCACTGCCTCTAAGTCAGGTTCCTCATCTTCCATTACTATCTGATGGCATTTATCACAATCTGTAATTCTCTTTATTTATTAACTTTTTTTTTTTTTACAACATTCTTGAGAACAGGGACCTCATCTATCTAATTCATAGTATTATGCCACCTCCTGGCATGGCGTCTACAGGTCTAGACAGACTCTAGAAGCCCTAAACATTGATAAGAGGGTAGAGCTCTCCTTCACCAAATACCATTTAAAATATATGGTGGGGCGCCTGGGTGGTTCATTCGGTTGAGCATCAACTTCACCTCAGGTCATGATCTCACGGTTCGTGGGTTTGAGCCCCGTGTCGGGCTCTGTACTGACAGTTCAGAGCCCGGAGCCTGCTTCAGATCCTGTGTCTCCCTCTCTCTCTGCTTCTTCCCGGCTTGCACTTTGTCTCACTCTCTCAAAAATAAATAAAATAAAATAAAATAAAATAAAATAAAATAAAATAAGATATATGAAACTACAAAATAAGTTTGCACTATAATACAAATTTGATAATTTTCATGGTGACTATTTTGAATAAGATGTTAAACATTAGAAATTTTCTCATATTTTTGATGCTCTTTGATGGTACTTTAAAGATGTACTTGGTTATCTTGTAGATATTCTAATATCAATAAATAGTGCTTTATTAATAAATGAATAAATGAATGAGTGGACGTTATAAATGTGTTTGCAACATAAAGATTTCTAGTTTTTCATGTCTTAGGAAAAGAAAACTGTTCGGTCCTTATACTCAGAACCCTTTTCAGTGTGAGGAATTCTCAAAACATGTTAGGATGTATGTTTTGGACTCATGTAAAGAGGGGAAAAGTGTTTATGATCAATTGAAATTTGGAAACATAACAACTTTCCTGCTAATCAAGGATGGTGTAGAAGATGGAGGAGCTCATAGTTCATAGTGAAGGAAGGTGTAGCCACTGCTTTTACTGTTGAAACTGTTACTTTTTTGGAGACTGTAAGGGAGTAATTGAAGGGTGCTATTAATAAGAGGAGAGATTGAACCTGGATTTAAGGCTACAAAGGATAAGATTTCCATTGCTTTAGGACACTGTGCTGATTATTACTCTTACAGAAGCTTTTCACCTTTATTTTGATAAAATAGTTTTATAGAGGGTTTCTTTTCCAAAATTTGCTATCTACCTGCTACTTAGAATATTTCAAAAATTGGATAACAGGTAGTGTTTTTAGATGATATATCATTATTGATTTTTAAGAGAAGCTCAATTTTTTTTTTTTTTTTGTCTCAAGGAATATTTTAGTTTCAAAATTCTTCTTATCCTCAACATCATCCCTGGCCCCTTACCATCTGTCCTGAACATTAGTGAAGATAATGTACTTTGCTTTTTGCCTTATATTCCAGTTCCTAAAGCAAGTGATGATCCTGGGAAGTATTGTCATTTCTCAGATTTATTACCCAGAGAAGTGTTTTTAATAGGCTAATGCAATGTTGCATAACAACATGCCTATATTAATATAATATTGAAAGTCTACCATAGGAAGTGCCTTCAGTAGAACTGATAAACATAAGAATTAGGTAAGAGGAATGGGCATGGGGAGTTTGTAGCATGTCTTATGCCTTCCTATTTTGTATATCTATCATGGATTTGATGCAGAGAAAGACCCATATTGTTACATTCAAGATCCTCCAATGTCAGCTTTGACATAGAAGATAAAGGGAAGTAAAGCAATTTAATCACAAAAAGAGGAGATTTCTAATGACTTTTGACACTGGAACAGCATGACATGGATGAAGGAAAATATTAAAGTAAAATAAGCCCAGAATGAAGAAATGTAAATACTGTACCCAAATTAATCACATCTGAAATAGAATGTAGGTATGTTTTATTGTTCACTTTGATCGATGTCTGTGAGTGGCTAGATGAGAGACAGTCTTATAAATCTGTCCCTGCATTGCAAGATCTCCTTCAGCACTTTTTCATGGCTTAGAATCAACTGAAACAGAGGTGATTATTTCTACAGCATCATTGCAGGTGTTCCTTGCCTGTTAAACCTAACATCCTACTACTAACATTTAAATTTACAGTACAGATAAACATAGGAGTGATTATTTGCATTACAAAATAATATGTGATTTTTAACAAGATTCTTTTATATAATAAGCCCTTCTCCCAAGTTCACAAAAAACGGGAATCAATTTATAAGATGTTAATTATTCCTCCTTTCAGGATCATAACTATTATGTTTTCTATGAGGTAAATTTGCTTTTGGAAATGAATACTTTCAATGCTTGGCACTTTTCCTAAAGAAAAATAGCAATTAGTGATAACAAGTCACTTGACTATAGTTCAGAAACCCGTCATGTTTGTGTGGAATAAAGGCTTAAACAATCCACAGCTTTCCTAGAGGCAAGCAGAATTTCCTCTCTACTGAAGTAATGTGATCAGTTATTCCAGTTTTTGTATGCCTTTACACATTACCAGAGTCTGCACTAGCTTTATGCAGCTAAGAGTAGAGGTGACAGGTAGGCCAGAATATAATGAATTACGGTAATCCTAGCAAGAAATAATGGAAGCACATCTGAAGGTTTTTCTGTCCCTTGGAGACTCAGTGAGATATATCCTAGAAAGGCTTCTAGGATGATAATAAGATGACTTTGCAACCTGATTAATATGGACATCAAAAACAAAGCTCAGAATCTAAAATCAGTTCAGTGTTATGAGCCCTGAGACATTGAGGAGGATATACTAGATGTCAGAGGGAAGAACTAAAAAGAAATATAAAGATTGATGTTGAGGAGACCCTATGAGTAATAATTTAGTCTTGTCTACATTTAGCTTTAAAAAGTTGGATGACATCCAAGCCTGAATGTCACAGAGACCATTATGTGCCATGCAGAAAGCCATCACAAGGCCCATGGGGATGTGAAACAGACCGAAGTGTCATCTGTGCTTATTTGACACAGAAATGTATTGGTTCTAAAGCCAACATTCATAATAAATAGGCAGATATAAACATAAAACTATGTACTTATATCTCATATATAAATAAAGCAACATATTAAAATTACTATTTTTGTTTCATATAAATACAAATACATGCTATCATTTAAAGGACATAGTCCTACCCTCAAAAAGCTTATATTTCAAAACAGGTTACAATGTGAACAGTTTCCAATTATAGGATACTATTAAATTGCCCTATTATTTTTCAATGTTGTGTTTCAGAATATCCCATGAACTTTTAGCTATTTCTCTCTCCTTGGTACTTTTTGAGACTCAGGTGCAGGGGTTAAAAAATTGCCCGATGGCAACAATTATAGAATAGTGGAGGCTGCAATATTGAGGATTATAGACCTCTATAATCAATGGACCATAAAGTTCTGACACTTAAGGATTTATTCCCAACAGAGAAAACATTCTTTTTTTTTTTTTTTTAACAATCTTTAATTCACTTTATTTTTCTTATACAAAACTATGTGGTGGTCACAGCTGGAGCCTGGGTCCTTTGCACTGAGACTCTGGTGTGGGTCTTTACAAGATGATCAGTGAATTCCTGACAGGGAGACTTGGTGAACACAGTCTCTTTCCAAAGGTCAGGGGCGAGATAGATGTAGATCTTGGAAACGGCACCAAAAGTGGCCTTGGCGAAATTGCCCAGGATGGCAGTACAGCCCATGGCTGAGGTGTAGCAGTCCTCGATATCGGTTATCATCAGCAACTTCTTTGGCACAGGGGTTGAGACAATGTCAGTGCCTCTGGCGGCTGGGATGAGGCATCTTAGCACAGAGCCACAGTGGCTCATCACCTTGCATGGGACACTGTGGGGCTTGCATATCTTGTTACCCCAGTAGCCTCACTGCATGGGGACAATGGAAAGCTTGGCCAGGATGATGGCCCTACAGATCGCAGTGGCTACCTCCTTGGAGCACTTAACACCCAGACCAACGAAGGTGTCCATTGTAATCCCCAATGGCAACAAACGCCTTGAACCTGGTCCACTGGCCAGCCCGGGTCTGCTTTTGCACAGGCATAATCTTAAAAACCTCATGTTTGAGGGATGCCCCCAGGAAAAAGTCAATGATCTCAAATTCTTTGATGGGCAGGGAGGAGATAGATCTTATGTCCTTGACCAGGCAGGCCAGCGTGGTGACAGGAATCCACCCCTTGTCTTTGGTCTTGCCTCCACAAGCTCCTTGGTCTACCCCCTACCGCCCGCGCCGCCCCCCCCCCCCCCGCCCTGCTGCGGCCAGGCCTGAAGGCCGTTGCTGAAGCCTCCACAGAAACCACCACAGCCCATTCCAGGGCTGTGGGTCCTCCAGGCCCTCTGGCAGCACCAGCGTCATCGACCATTTGGTGTTTTCCCAGAGAAGAATAGAGAAAAGTCTTATCTGTAAACTATAGTGCATTTAAAAATGTTCAGTAATGTAGTTTTGTGTTTCATAAGAACAGTAGGGAATTAAATATAGATTCTTGGAATAGAATACTGAACTTGTAATGATAGGTTTGTTTTTGCACACGGGGTTTTGTGTTGGAATCAATTGGTTAAGGACTGCATCCACTGGACTGAAGTATGCAAAGGAATGCTGGGTTTGATCAGTCTTCTATATGTTGGCCACTAACTAATTGGTTTGCTCTGGGTGGATGTGATTTCAGTATGATGGCCTGAATCATGTATATACTGGTGAACAATTCCTTTTTAAAAATTTTTCCTGGAAGCTTTATTTCAGTAATCTGATTTTAAACAGCCTCCCTAACATGCCCTAAAACTATTTCTGAGATAGCAGTGAAATTTGCTTATCTTCAATCTAGGCCATACTCAACACAGGAGGATATTGCCTGATCCATTCTTCTCAACTTTTATTTATGAACTTTTACTTATGAATCTCCTAATTCAAGGTTATCTTTGAGTTTTACCAAGTGCCAAAAATAATGCTATTTCTTTATACTTACCCCAGTGGTGTGTATGTATGACTTTTCACCAGACAACACATTAAAAAAAAAATTAACGTTTATTTATTTTTGAGAGAAAGAGACAGAGTGGGAGGGGGAAAGGGACACAGAGAGAGGGAATTGTCTCTGTTTGGAAGATATTAAAAAGTACTGGGAAATATATGAAATGATGTTTCTATAATTGTCCTTAGAAACTCACACTTGGCTGTAAAGATAGGAAACATGATTAAACTTATTAATATAATTAGCAAGTAACTTAAATATAATACACAGCTTAGTTTAAGTAACTTATATTTAAGAACTTAAATATAATACACAGAGTTGGAAGCAGGCTCCAGGCTCTGAGCTGTCAGCACAGAGCCCTATGCAGGGCTTGAACTCACGAACTGTGAGATCATTTCCTGAGCTGAAGTCGGACGCTCAACTGACTGAGCCACCCAGGTGCCCCCACATTTAACGTTTGGACATTGAGAATGATTAGCTAAGAATTTTCCTCCTTTTTACAGTCTGAAATTATATTAAAATTTTGAGACCTCTTAAATAGCATAATGTGGTGTATTATTTTAATGCCTCAGTAAGAATCCTTGTATAATATTAGATACCTCCTGCAAGTTGTACATTTATATTTGTAAGATCTTGTTCAATTTTATTCATGATCATGTGGTTTATAAATATTGAAAAGCATAGGGTTCCACTGATTTCATTTATATTTTAAACTAGAGCTTTCATCCCATTTATGTATTTTATGAAAATGCTTATGTCGTACTAGTTAAATAAGTGGGCAGTATGTTGCCCAATTTACCCACTTTTTTAGAAGGATTATAGTTCTTTATGATCCAGGTACATTTAATTGCAAGATTAACCAGGGTTACCAAACCTGTTCATTTCACTATAATAAAATTTCCAATTCATTGAGGGAGGACTGATTTAATATCTAAGAAAATACTCTTAACTTTGGGTAGCAGACTACTCATTGTGACAACAAGTAGTTTCTTGGTCTGTTTGGAATATGTCAAAATTTATGTGCTATTGCATGCACGAAGAAGACACACAGTAAGAGAATATGTCCAAGGGGAATGGAACATACATTGTGTTATTTTTAATTCCATGTGTTATGTTAGGATTCCAGGACTTAAACAAAAATTATAACTACAAGGGGCACCTTGGTGGCACATTCAGTTGAGCCTTTGACTTCAGTTCAGGTCATGATCTCACTGTTCATGAGTTAGAGCCTCATGTTGGGCTCACTGCTGCCAGTGCAAAGCCTGCTTCTGATCCTCTGTCCTCCTTTCTCTGCTCCTCCCCCACTTGCGATGGCTCATAAATAAACATTAAAAAAAACCCTATAACTACCATGCTTCGTATCTATACTGTAACTTTTAACTTCATATTTTCAACTTCTGTAGTTATCCTACTATGTTACAAAAATTGTGCCAATATTTAAATTCCATTAAGAAATATTATATGTTTGCTACTAGGTCTTTAAAAAGCCAATTTTTTAAAAAATACTGAAGTAAATTAATTCTTCTGAGAAAGCTGTGTATTATATTTAAGTTACTTGCTAATTATATTAATAAGGTTAATCGTGATTCATATCATTACAGCCAAGTGTGAGTTTCTAAGGACAATTATAGAAACATCATTTCATATATTTCCCAGTACTTTTTAATACCTTCCAAACAGAGACAATTCAGCAATAAAATTGCTTCAAATGACTATTCCCACAATTTGCACATAATAACAATCAAACTATTTCTACCTAACATTTGCAAAGGTTTATTTTTTAATACATGCATAATTTGTCTAACAGTTTACTGTTGCAATTAAGAAAATTTGGTTATAAGCCAAAATTGGGTATGTAGAATATCTGAAATAGAGGTGCATGCTATAATGTGTTAAGTAGCAAGTGGTTCTTTATTTTCTTAACCTTTATCCATTATTTGTCTATTTCTTGAAGGATTTTTTTGTTTTAAATCCTCTGTGATTTCTTTTGAAAAATAATACTTTAGGCTAAAAAATTGGAATGATCTCATATATATATCATATCACATTATGATATATTTTATTCAAAACACTTATATCTCACTTTCCATTAACACAGTCCTTTCTTTTATTCTTTTTTAAATTTTTATTTATTTATTTATTTTAATATATGAAATTTAGGGTCAAATTGGTTTCCATATAACACCCAGTGCTCATCCCAAAAGATGCCCTCTTCAATACCCATCACCCACTCTCCCCTCCCTCCCACCCCCATCAACCCTCAGTTTGTTATGTTTTTAAGAGTCTCTTATGCTTTGGCTCTCTCCCACTCTAACCTCTTTTTTTTTTTCCTTCCCCTCCCCCATGGGTTTCTGTTAAGTTTTTCAGCATCCACATAAGAGTGAAAATATACGGTATCTGTCTTTCTCTGTATGACTTACTTCACTTAGCATAACAGTCTCCAGTTCCATCCACATTGTTACAAAGGGCCATATTTCATTCTTTCTCATCGCCACGTAGTACTCCATTGTATATATAAACCAGAATTTCTTTATCCACTCATCAGTTGATGGACATTTAGGCTCTTTCCATAATTTGGCTATTGTTGAGAGTGCTGCTATAAACATTGGGGTACAAGTGCCCCTATGCATCAGCACTCCTGTATCCCTTGGGTAAATTCCTAGCAGTGCTACGCTGGGTCATAGGGTAGGTCTATTTTTAATTTTTTGAGGAACCTCCACACTGTTTTCCAGAATGGCTGCACCAATTTGCATTCCCACCAACAGTGCAAGAGGGTTCCCGTTTCTCCACATCCTCTCCAGCATCTATAGTCTCCTGATGTGTTCATTTTGGCCACTCTGACTGGTGTAAGGTGATATCTGAGTGTGGTTTTGATTTGTATTTCCCTGATGAGGAGTGACGTTGAGCATCTTTTCATGTGCCTGTTGGCCATCCGGATGCCTTCTTTAGAGAAGTGTCTATTCATGTTTTCTGCCCATTTCTTCACTGGGTTATTTGTTTTTCGGGTGTGGAGTTTGGTGAGCTCTTTATAGATTTTGGATACTAGCCCTTTGTCCGATATGTCATTTGCAAATATCTTTTCCCATTCTGTTGGTTGCCTTTTAGTTTTGTTGGTTGTTTCCTTTGCTGTGCAGAAGCTTTTTATCTTCATAAGGTCCCAGTAGTTTATTTTTGCTTTTAATTCCCTTGCCTTTGGGGATGTGTCACGTAAGAAATTGCTACAGCTGAGGTCAGAGAGGTCTTTTCCTGCTTTCTCCTCTAGGGTTTTGATGGTTTCCTGTCTCACATTCAGGTCCTTTATCCATTTTGAGTTTATTTTTGTGAATGGTGTGAGAAAGTGGTCTAGTTTCAACCTTCTGCATGTTGCTGTCCAGTTCTCCCAGCACCATTTGTTAAAGAGACTGTCTTTTTTCCATTGGATATTCTTTCCTGTTTTGTCAAAGATTAGTTGGCTATACGTTTGTGGGTCTAGTTCTGGGGTTTCTATTCTATTCCATTGGTCTATGTGTCTGTTTTTGTGCCAATGCCATGCTGTCTTGATGATTACAGCTTTGTAGTAGAGGTTAAAGTCTGGGATTGTGATGCCTCCTGCTTTGGTCTTCTTCAAAATTACTTTGGCTTTTCAGGCCTTTTGTGGTTCCATATGAATTTTAGGATTGCTTGTTCTAGCTTTGAGAAGAATGCTGGTGTAATTTTGATTGGGATTGCACTGAATGTGTACATAGCTTTGGGTAGTATTGACATTTTGACAATATTTATTCTTCCAACCCATGAGAATGGTATGTTTTTCCATTTCTTTATATCTTCTCCAATTTCCTTCATAACCTTTCTATAGTTTTCAGCATACAGATCTTTTACATCTTTGGTTAGATTTATTTCTAGGTATTTTATGCTTCTTGATGCAATTGTGAATGGGATCAGTTTCTTTATCTGTCTTTCTGTTGCTTCATTATTAGGGTATAAGAATGCAACTGATTTCTGTACATTGATTTTGTATCCTGCAACTTTGCTGAATTCATGTATCAGTTCTAGCAGACTTTTGGTGGAGTCTGTCGGATTTTCCATGTATAATATCATGTCATCTGCAAAAAAGTGAAAGCTTAATTTCATCTTTGCCAATTTGGATGCCTTTGATTTCCTTTTGTTGTCTGATTGCTGATGCTAGAACTTCCAACAGTATGTTAAACAACAGCAGTCAGAGTGGACATCCCTGTCGTGTTCCTGATCTAAGGAAAAAAGCTCTCAGTTTTTCCCCATTGAGGACGATGTTAGCTGTGGGCTTTTCATAAATGGCTTTTATGATCTATCTTATTGAGAATTTTTGCATCCATATTCATCAGGGATATTGGCCTGTAGTTCTCTTTTTTTACAGGGTCTCTGGTTTAGGAATCAAACTAATACTGGCTTCATAGAATGAGTCTGGAAGTTTTCCTTCCCTTTCTATTTTTTGGAATAGCTTGAGAAGAATAGGTATTATCTCTGCTTTAAATGTCTGGTAGAACTCCCCTGGGAAGCCATCTGGTCCTGGACTCTTATTTGTTGGGAGATTTTTGAGAACTGATGCAGTTTCTTTGCTGATTATGGGTCTGTTCAAGCTTTCTATTTCCTCCTGATTGAGTTTTGGAAGTGTGTGGGTGTTTAGGAATTTGTCCATTTCTTCCAGGTTGTCCAATTTGTTGGCATATAATTTTTCATAGTATTCCCTGATAATTGCTTGTATTTCTGAGGGATTGGTTGTAATAATTCCATTTTTATTCATGATTTTATCTATTTGGGTCATCTCCCTTTTCTTTTTGAGAAGCCTGGCTAGAGGTTTATCAATTTTTTTTTTTTTCAAAAAAACCAACTCTTGGTTTCATTGATCTGCTCTCCAGTTTTTTTAGATTCTATATTATTTCTGCTCTGATCTTTATTATTTTTCTCCTGCTGGGCTTAGGCTGTCTTTGCTGTTCTGCTTCTATTTCTTTTAGTTGTGCTGTTAGATTTTGTATTTGGGATTTTTCTTGTTTCTTGAGATAGGCAGTCTAGATTGCAATGTATTTTCCTCTCAAGACTGCCTTCACTGCATCCCAAAGCGTTTGGATTGTTGTATTTTCATTTTCGTTTGTTTCCATATATTTTTTAATTTCTTCTCTAATTGCCTGGTTGACCCATTCATTCTTTAGTAGGGTGTTCTTTAACCTCCATGCTTTTGGAGGTTTTCCAGACTTTTTCCTGTGGTTGATTTCAAGCTTCATAGCATTGTGGTCTGAAAGTATGCATGGTATGATCTCAATTCTTGTATACTTTTGAAGGGCTGTTTTGTGACCCAGTATGTGATCTGTCTTGGAGACTGTTCCATGTGCACTGGAGAAGAAAGTATATTCTGTTGCTTTGGGATGCAGAGTTCTAAATATATCTGTCAAGTCCATCTGATTCAATGTATCATTCAGGGCCCTTGTTTCTTTATTGACCATGTGTCTAGATGATCTATCCATTGTTGTAAGTGGAGTATTAAAGTCCTCTGCAATTACCACATTCTTATCAATAAGGTTGCTTATGTTTGTGAGAAATTGTTTTATATATTTGGGGGCTCCCATATTCAGTGCATAGACATTTATAATTGTTAGCTCTTCCTGATAGATAGACCCTGTAATTATTATATAATGCCCTTCTTCATCTCTTGTTACAGCCTTTAATTTAAAGTCTAGTTTGTTTGATATATGTATGACTACTCCAGCTTTCTTTTGACTTCCAGTAGCATGATAAATAGTTCTCCATCCCCTCACTGTCAATCTGAAGGTGTCCTCAGGTCTAAAATGAGTCTCTTGTAGACAGCAAATAGATGGGTCTTGTTTTTTTATCCATTCTGATACCCTATGTCTTTTGGTTGGCGCATTTAGTCCATTTACGTTCAGTGTTATTATAGAAAGATACAGGTTTAGAGTCATTGTGATGTCTGTAGGTTTCATATTTGTAGCGATGTCTCTGGTACTTTGTCTCACAGGATCCCCCTTAGGATCTCTTGTAGGGCTGGTTTAGTGGTGACGAATTCCTTCAGTTTTTGTTTGTTTGGGAAGACCTTTATCTCTCCTTCTATTCTAAATGACAGATTTGCTGGATAAAGGATTCTCGGCTACACATTTTTTTCTGTTCATCACATTGAAGATTTCCTACCATTCCTTTCTGGCCTGCCAAGTTTCAGTAGAGAGATCCATCATGAGTCTTATCAGTCTTCCTTTATATGTTAGAGCACGTTTATCCCTAGCTGCTTTCAGAATTTTCTCTTTATCCTTGTATTTTGCCAGTTTTACTATGATATGTCATGCAGAAGATCAATTCAAGTTACGTCTGAAGGGAATTCTCTGTGCCTCTTGGATTTCAATGCCTTTTCCTTCCCCAGATCAGGGAAGTTCTCAGGTATGATTTCTTCAAGTACACCTTCAGCACCTTTCCCTCTCTTTTCCTCCTCTGGGATACCAATTATGCGTAGATTATTTCTCTTAGTGCATTACTTAGTTATCTAATTTTCCTCTCATACTTCAGGATTTTTTAATCTCTCTTTTTCTCAGCTTCTTCTTTTTCCATAATTTTATCTTCTAGTTCACCTATTCTCTCCTCTGCCTCCTCAGTCTGAGCCATGGTCATCTCCATTTTATTTTGCAGCTCATCTTAATACATTTTTTAGCTCCTCCTGGCTGTTCCTTAGTCCCTTGATCTCTGTAGTAATAGATCCTCTGCTGTCCTCTATACTGTTTTCAAGCCCAGCGATTAATTTTATGATTATTCTAAATTCACTTTCTGTTATATTGTTTAAATTGTTTTTTATCAGTTCGTTAGCTGTTGCTAAGTCCTGGAGTTTCTTTTGAGGGGAATTCTTCCATTTCATCATTTTGGATAGTCCCTGGAGTGGTGCAGAACTGCAGGGCCCTTCCCCTGTGCTGTCTTGAATAACTTGCATTGGTGGGCGGGGCCGCAGTCAGACCTGATGTCTGCCCCCAGCCCACCGCTGGGGCCACAGTCAGACTGGTGTGTGCCTTCTCTTCCCCTCTCCTAGGGGCGGGATTCACTGTGGGGTGGCATGGCCCATCTGGGCTACTTGCTCACTGCCAGGCTTGTGGTGTTGGGGATCTGGCGTATTAGCTGGGGTGGATTGGTAAGGTGCACAGGGGCGGGAGGGGCAGGCTCAGCTTGCTTTTCCTTTGGTGATCCACTTTGGGAGAGTCCCCTCTTCCCTGGGCTTCTTGTCTGTGCTTGGCTCAGGAGAATCCATTCTGCTAGTCTTCTGGCAGTTTTCTGGGTTATTTAGGCAGGTGTGGGTGGAATCTAAGTGATCAGCAGGACGCGGTGAGCCCAGCGTCCTCCTACACTGCCATCTTCCTTTTCTGAATCCTTTCTTTTATTCTAAGAATTAGCACATGATTGTACTTACAGTATTAACTTTATTTTGTTAAATACAAGAAAGTTATATACATAATTTTTAATCATATTTTTAATCATTTTTTTTACTTGATGTAAAATCTCAATTAGGCCATTGCCCCCCTGATTAATTACAATAGAAATTTGATCCCTCTTTTTAAATGATTGTATTCACAATGGCTTTTCTTCCTGAATGAATTGTCCTATGATAAAAAGGGTTTCTGGTATTTTTACACTCTAAGAAGCATCCATTTAGAATAGGGAAAGAAGGAAAGGGAATTAACATATATTTGACTCCAACTGCGGGAGAAGATATTTACTTTTCTTATTTTCACAATAGTCATTTGTTAGATATTATTGTCATCATTTTACATCTCTGGAAAATGAAGTTCAGAGATATTAAATAATCTATCTGAGATCACACATTGAGTCCGTGAAAAAGCTGGAATACAAGCCTGGTCCCTCAGATTCCTAAGTTTTTTGCCAACTTTTAACAGCTTTGGGAAACATCTATAGGAGCACCTATCTTGCTACTAGGAACCAGATGAATAGATAGGCTTATTATGATATTTAGTTCAGTAAAAGTAGGAAATGTGACAATATTAGAAATATTGTTCTTGATCAATTCCAAAGAATGAATAGAATTGAGAAAGATAATCCTGACATCATTCTATAGTATATTATCTTAGTAATTTTAATAATGGAGAATACTTAATTTGCATAAATTGAAATTTAAATTTTTTTAAATGTTTATTTATTTTAGAGAGAGAGATAGAGAAAGAGCACACCAGTGGGAGAGGGCCAGAAACAGCTGATGTCATATGTGCTTTGGGTCATTCCATGAAGGAAAAAGAATGACCTCCAAAGATGTCACTGGATCCCTAATAAACTGAAAGGCCTGATTATATTGTCCATGATATTTTAGACCATCCAAGTTCAAGGATGAGCTGAATTTACTCTCTAGATCAGGAATCAGTAATATAAGACCGTGAACCAACTGTGGCCAAACATTTGTTTTGTATATCAGGTTTTGCTGGAACAGAGACACTCATGTGTTAATATATTATCTATGACTGCTTTCATATGGCCCCCAAAGCCATGTGATTGTTACTATCTGGTCCTTTGCAGAAGCTTTATCTACTAACCCTGATCTAGGTTAAAGCACCAGAAACAGTGCTCATTTGCCATATTCATAGTATTCCAACATATTCTCTTTTTTAATATTTACTCTTAGTGTCATTCAATAAAATGAGGTTTAAGAATTGGTGATATCAGCCTTCAGAAGTCTCTTCTGAAACATCTATCTACCTTACCTTTTTTCTCTCAACATGCCTTTTCTTGCCTTCCTTTCTCCTCTCTTTTTTTGTATAATTTCTTCTAAGTCCCCTGTATTACATTTAAGTGTTGCTTTATTTATAGTGAGCATAATGCATTGAATGATTTCACAGGATGGTGTGTGCCCTGGCATATTATCTTGTTGAACTATTCAATTAAATATGGTAATGTTGAGCACATTGACACTGTTAAACACTCAGGTGAATGAGCAATTCACCGTGAAGTGCAGAAATATTTGAAATCATCTGCATGTCTACAAGCAATATTTATTTTTTTTATATGAGTACTTCAGGTTTCTAGTAAATGATACATGCTAGGGAAAGAAAAACTACCAAGAAATTAGAATATATAGAAGACTTAAAAGATCTCAGAAAAATAATAATTTTAACTGTTTTGTGACATACACAGAAAGTAAATTGGATATTAAAACTTTTTTCCCAACATTTACAAAGTGGTTCAAATTATAAACATTGTATTTAACTCACTTCTATGAAGCATATCAGCATAGTTCCAGCCTTTCTTTTTTTTTTCTTTCCTTTTTTTTTTTTTTTTTTTAGTTCCAGTCTTTCTTGAAAATGTATCATTTGAAGATATTTTCCTCAAGTACAATATGTAGTTAGTATTATTCCATTAAATTTTGTATCATTTATTTTGGAACCACTCTTCCTGGAAGTTGGATAGTAAAATGTACCTTGGGCTTATAAAAGCATGTTTAGGTGTGAAAGTAACACTTTGGAACATATAAGGGTGGGACATCTGGGCAGCTCAGTTGGTTAAGCATCTGATTCTTGATTTTGGCTCAGGTCATGATCTCACACTTCGTGAGTTCAAGCTCCCCATCAGGCTCTCTGCTGACAGCTCAGAGCCTGAAGCCTACTTTGGATTCTGTGTCTCCCTCTCTCTCTGCCCCTCTCCCTCTCTCACTCTGTCTCTGACTCAAAAATAAATAAATGTTTAAGCTTTAAAACAAAAAAGGACATCTAGGGGCATGAAAATAAAGGATGTTATCAATCAGTGGCATGTAGGTGGCAAGTGAAGAAAACTATCCCTTAATATGCTGAAAATTCAAATTAAATGACAGAATTTGAAGTCTTTGTTTCTGAATGTTGCCTCTTTTTAAAATTTTTTTCTAAAAGTTTATTTATTTATTTTGAGAGAGAGTGTGTGAGTGTAAAAGCAGGGGAAGACAGAGAAAAAATCCCAAGCAGACTGCACTGTCAGTGTAGGAGCCCAATGCAGGGCTCAAACCCACGAACCATGAGATCATTACCTGAGCTGAATATAAGAGTCAGAGGCTTAACCAACTGAGCCACCCAGGTGCCACTCTGAATGTTACTTCTACTGAGAAGCTCTTTTGTTCTGTTGGAAAACCCCTATGTCGGGCAATAAAGTGGTAGAACTCCATTATTTTTCACTATGACTTAGATAGATATGTTCCAGTTCTGTGAAAAATGGTGTTTGTATTTTGATAGGGATTGCACTGAATCTATAGACTGCTTTGGGGTCAAAGCAAAAGTGGACATTTTAACAATATTAATTCTTCGAGTCCATGAGCATGGAATATCTTTCCATTGGTTTGTGTAATCTTCTATTTCTTTCATCAGTGTTTTACAGTTTTCAGAGCAGAGTTCTTTCACCTCCTTGGTTGAGTTTATTCCTAGGTATTTCATTCTTTTTGACACAATTGTAAATGAAATTGTTTTCTTAATTTCTCTTTCTATGACTGTTATTAGCATACCAAAATGCACCCCAATTTCTGTGTATTATTTTTGTATTCTGCAACTTTACTGAATTCATTTATTACATCTAACAGTTTTTTTTTTTTTTTTGTGGAAACTTTAGGGTTTTCTATGTATAGTATCATATCATCTGGAAATAGTGACAGTTCAATTTCTTCCTTACCAATCTGGATGCCTTTTATTTCTTCTCATCTGATTGCTGTGGCTAGGACTTCCAGTACTATGTTGAATAAAAGTGGTGAGAGTGGACATCCTTGTCTTGTTCCTAATCTTAGGGGAAAAGCTCTCAGTTTTTCATAGTTAAGTGTGACGTTATCTATAGGTTTGTCATATCTGGCCTTTATTGTATTAAGGTAAGTTCTTTCTAAACATACTTTTTTCATAGTTTTTATCATGTATAGATGTTGAATTTTGTGAAATGTTTTTTAATGCATCTATTGAGGTAATCATATGATTTTTATCCTTTATTTTGTTGATGTTGTGTATAATGTTTATTGATTTGCAAATATTGAACCATCCTTGCATCCTTGGAATAAATCTCACTTGATCATGGTAAATGAGCCTTTTAACATATTGCTGAATGTGGTTTGCTAATATTTAGTTGAGGGCTCTTGCATCTATGTTCATTAGGGATATTGGCCTGTAGTTTTCTTTTTTTTGTAGTGTCTTGGTCTAGTTTTGGTATGAAGGTAATGTTGAGCCTTGTAAATTGTGTTTAGATGCTTTCCTTTCACTTCTATTTTTTTTATTTTGAATACTTTATGGTAAATAGATACTAACTCTTAAATATTTGGTAGAATTTGCTTGTGAATCCATGTGGTCCTGGACTTCTATTTGTTGGGAGTCTGGTTACCAATTCAAATCTGTGACTAGTAATTGGTCTGTTCGTATTTTATATTTATTCCTGATTCAGTTTTGGAAGTTGTGTGTTTCTCAAAATTTACCTCTTTCTTCTAGGTTGTTTAATTTGTTGACAAATAATTTTTCATAGCATTCTCTTATAAATCTTTGTATTTGTGTGGTGTTCTTTTATTTCTGATGTGTTTTCTCCCTTTTTTTTCTTGATGAGTCTGGTTAAAATGTTAGCAATTTTGTTTATCTTTTCAAAGAATCAGCTCTTGATTTCATGGATCTTTTCTGTTGTTGTTGTTGTTGTTGTTATTATTTTAGTCTCTCAGTTATTTATGCTCCGATCTTTATTATTTTCTTCATTTATTTCTGCTCTTTTTTTATTTCCTTCCTTTTACTAATCTTGGGCTTTGTTTGTCTTTTTCTATTCCTTTAGATGTAAGGTTAGATTGTATAGTTGAGCATTTTCTTGTTTCTTGAGGTAAGTCTATATTGCTATAGTTTTTCCTCTAACAACTGTATTCACTCTCCCAAAGATTGTGATCTGCTGTGTTTTAAATTGCATTTGTCTCCATGTATTTTTTTAACTTCCTCTTTGATTTCTTTGCTGACCCATTGACTATTTAGTAGCAAGTTGTTGAGCCTCTATGGGTTGTATGCTTTTTCTAGATTTGTTTCTCATATCATATCATTGTGGTTGAATGGGTCATTCTTTATGCTGGAAATAATACAGTGAAACTACAAGCATATAAACAAAAAAGCAAACAAACAGTGCTGGTTTAATGGAAAAAATAATTTATCCACAAAATGTAAGATGCAATTAAGATAATCTCTGGTATTCAAAAAATGGCAAAAGAGTTAAAGTTGAAAGATATATTTCAGTGAGTGGAAAGGAAAAGGAACAATTTATAGGAAACATAAATGGAACAGAACTAGTAATCAAGTGATGAAGAAGAAAATGATGAAAAGAGACAAATTCTAGATGCATCTTAAAATACTGTAATGAATTCATACTATATTTTCAACTGAGTAATTAGCATTTGGACACAAAAATCAGTGATAAAAAAATTAGGCCAATATTATATTTTCTTTATACAACATGACTTTATAGGTGACATTGGAGCAAAATCTATTGGACTGAAAAAGCAAAAGATTATGATGTGCAATTTTTATTCACCAGTGAGTTATCATTAAATTGTGAGATCAATAGAAGCATACACTTTTACATATAACATCTTAGATAATATTTTCCAATTTTTACTCTTTAGAAATACAAATTTTAATAATATATCTAACTAAGGGAACAAAATTAAAAGTTAAAATATTGGGAACATGTAGGCAATGTCTGATCATAAGCACTGAAATCAAGTAAAAATGTAGTTGAATCTAAGCTAAGAAGCAATATCACTTAATGGTTTGGAATATATATTCTGGGAAGACAAAATTAGGTTCAATTCATGGGTGGACCACGTAGAAATTTGTGGCCTTGGCTTGAGGTTTCTCTAGCCTCAGATTATTTTGACTTAAATGGAAAAAACAATGGGACTAATCTCAGAAGGTAATTTAGTGATCAAATATATTTTAAATGCTCTACATTGTTGCTAGCATAGTATTACTAATTAATATTGTTTTAATTATGATGATCAAATATAATGGAGACATTCTTCTTGAATTAAACCATATGTAATGTGAAAATAATAATAATGCAATCTCAATAGTCTGGGTCTAAAATTCCGGACTGCCATGTAAGAGGCAGAGTAGGGGTGAGGTGGGAGTGGAATGACTGGCAGGAAAGAGGGTTTTAAACTTATGATAAAATACTAGGCTTATATTTATTCTTTGATGTTTGAAATTAGATGTAAGTTTGAAACATGTTGTAAAAATAAGATAACCTAAATTCAACTAAAAATCAGATATGATCATTCAAATCACATATGAAATAAGTAGAACAATATAAATAGGAAGGGAAACTTAAAAAAATTATAAGAGGAGCACAAACTAAATCAATAGACTAAATAGCACAGAAAGAATAAAGACTAAAAAGAATAATTAGAATATTTGGGTTTTAAAATTTTTATATAGATACAGAAGTACAAATTAATTTTTTAAAAAAGTTATAACTGTTACCTAAACATGGCTGTCATGCAAATCTAGGGAATATATGTCAAAGATGTACTTGCCTATTTACATTAGTAATGAAGGAATGGGTGAGATACAAAGCTGGCTCAAAGATCATTTAAAGGACTATTTACCATAGTCTGAAGAAAGTGTTGGAATAAAATTGCTAATTAAAGTACATATAAAGTTCTTTAAAGTTCTACATGGCAATAAAATCACAACTTTTATGACAAAAATGTGAATCTTGTAGGATAAAAAAGTTACATCTCTATACACCAAAATTAATAAATTAGCATGTAATTTCATAACCTAAACCTTGATTAACAGTAAATAATGGATAAAAGGAAGTTACATTACCCTTGTGAATTAAATACTCCATGGGTGGGCCTGTTATTCAGTCCATCAGTATGACATTGAAAGAACACACGTTACTTATTTTACTTTATTCCTAAGATTTGGATAATGTTTCTTAATAGCAGATACTACTTGTTCTCTATTTCTGTACCACAAAGAAGGGTTTATTTAACAAAAATATGTGAGAAAACTCGGCCATCTGTTTTGAAAACAAATTATAACCTAAAATTTATATCATTTATCAAAGTAAATTTCATAGACTAAAGGGTTACAAATGAAACACAATTTAAAAAGTATTGAATACTTAACAAATATTGAGAAGAACACATAAAGGAAATAATGATTTTGAATACCTAAAAATTTAAGTTTACTTTAGTAAAAATGTTATAACTCTAAATAGTGAGATATTATTATTAATAAATGTGAATGTATTGATAGCTTGTCATAAAGTATAAAATTATTTAATATTCCAAAAAATATACAATTGAACAATCTAAAACACAAAGTACAAATAGCCAATAAACATGAAAATATGTTCAATATCAATTAAAGTGAAAATTAAGACAACAATGAGGTCCCCCTATATTTGTTCTGTAGAAATTTTAACATTTTAAACTATTATTCAAAGTTCTGGTGGAATTATAGATTAGTACAAATTTACTGGGAAGAATTTTGGCGAAGAAATCAAATCTATGAAAGTTCTCTTGTTATTTGATCCAGTATGTCTGCTTACCTAATATTATTTATAAAAGGAAATTTTAAAGGACCATATTTTTCAATAATGGGGATTATATAATTATAATACATCAATTAATAGAATATGTGGCCAGTAAAATTATGCATTTGACAAATATTTACTATTGCAATGTTTTAAGTATAATTACATTGAAAGAGTTATATAAAGTATTCCAAATTTGTAGAAATTTACAATTATGCATAAAACATCCTTGGCTTGTTTCTGATTTTAGTGGAAAGTTCAGTTTCTCACTGTTAAGCATGATGTTTAGCTGTGTGGTTTTCGTAGATGCAGCTTATTAAGTTGAGAAAGTCTCTTCCTATTTCTAATTTGAGGATTTTGTCATGAAAGGGTTTGGATTTTGTCAAATGCTTTTTTTGTGTCTATTAAGATGATCATATTTTTTCTATTAATATTGTGTATTACATTAAGTGATTTTTGAATGTTGTGTAACCCTTATATTCTTGGCACAAATACCATTTGTTTATGGTTCATAATTCTTTTTATATGTTGCTGAATTTGGTTTGGTAGTAGTTAGTTAAGGATTTTCGTATCTATATTCAAAACTAATATCAATTGATAGTGGTTTTTTTTTTTTCCCTTGTGAATCTTTGACTTTGATATCATGGTAATAGTAGCTTCATTGAATGTGTTTCAAGTATTCTTTCCTCTTCAGTTTTTTGGAAAAGTTTGTTAGGGTTTGGTATTAATTTTTTTTAATGTTTGATAGAATTAACCTGTAATTTAGGTTTGTGATTTTCTTCATGTGTTTTTAAGTTAAAAAAATATTTATTTATGTATGATTAATATACATTATATTAGTTTCAATTGTACACATAATATTTGATACTTGTGTATATTGTAAAATGATCACTACAGTCAGTCAACATCCATCATCATACATGGTTATAGAATTTGTTTTTTCTTACAATCAAAACTGGTAGGACTTACTGACTTAGCAACTTTCAAATGTGCAGAATTTATTAAATTATACTTGCATGCCATTTTACATCTTCAAGATTTATTTATCTTATAACTGGAAATTTATATCTTTTTTATTCCCTTTACCCATTTTGCCCACCCTCCAGCCCCTGCTTCTGGCCACCCTCCAGTCTGTTGTCAGTATATATGAGTATGAGCTTGGATTTTTATTTTTGTTTTTTTAGATTCTACATGTAAGTGATATATATATATATATATATATATATATATATATATATATGTATATATGTATATATATATATTTGTTGTGTGTATATATATATATATGTTATATGTGATATATATATGTATATATATATATTTGTTGTGTGTATATATATATGTTATATTTTATATATGTTATATATATTTTTACCTGTATAAATATATATTTTGTATATTATGTGAATGTTTTATATGTTATATTTTATATATATGTTATAACATATATATAGTTACATGTAAGTGGGATCATATATATATCTTCTGTCTATAAGGCTGTCAAGGTCCATCTCTGTTGTCACAGATGGCAAGATTTCATTCTTTTTTATGATTGAATAATATTCCTGTGTGTGTGTGTGTGTGTGTGTGTGTGTGTGTCTGTATTGAATTTTCTTATTGATTCATATGTCAGTGGACACTCAAGTTGTTTTTATATCTTAGTTATTGTAAATAATGCTTCAATGAACATGAAGGTGCATATATGAAGTTAGTATTTTTGTTTTCCTTAGCTAAATGCCCGTATGTGTTATTACTGGATTGTATGGTAGTTCTATCTTAATGCTTTTGAGAGATTTTCATATTGTTTTCCATAGTGGTGTACCAATTCATATTCACCCCAGCATTGCCCTGGGTTTCCTTTTCTCTACATCTTTGTGACTCTTGTTATTTCTTGTCTTTTTGATACTAACAAATGGCTGGTTTAAGGTGATGTTTCATTGTAGTTTTAATTTGCATTTTCTGATGTTAGTAATATTGAGCATCTTTTCATGTATCTGTTGGCTGTCCATATGTCTTCATATGTCTTCTTTGGAAAAATTCCTTTTCAGATACTCTGCCCATTTTATACTTAGATTTTTGGTTTTTTTGTTTTTGTTTTTGTTTTGCTGTTGTGAGTTCTTTATGTATTTTAGATATTAACCTCTTATCAGGTGTATGATTTGCAAATTATTTTCCCATTCGTTTGCTTGCCTTTTCATTTTGTTGATGGTTTCCTTTGTTGTGCTTAAGTTTTTTATATTTTTTAAATAATTTAATTATTAAAATTTTTTTTTAAATGTTTATTTTTGAGAGAGCCAGAGACAGAGTGCATGCAGTAGAGGGGCAGAGAGGGAGACACAGAATCCTAAGCAGGTTCCAGGCTCTGAGCTGTCAGCACAGAGCTCAATGAGGGGCTCAAACTCAAAAACCAGGAGATCATGACCTGAGCTGAAGTCAGATGCTTACCTGGCTGAGCCACCCAGGTGCCCCATGTGCATAAGCTTTTTAGTGTGATGTAGTCTTACTTGTTTATTTTTGCTTTTGTTGCCTTCAGTATGTTATGAGAGTAGTCTAGTTTAACTCTTTTGTATGTGGATGTCCACATTTCCCGGTACAATTTATTGAAGAGACTGGCTTTTCTGCACTGTATGTTCTTGACTTTTTATGGTCATAATTTAATTGACTATATATATATACATAGGTTTATTTCTGGGCTTTCTGTTCTCTTCCATTGATTATTGTGTTGCTTTTTGTCAATACCACCTGATTTAATTAATAAGCTGTGTAATATAATTTGAAGTCAGGGAATATGTTGCCTTCAGCTTTGTTCTTTTCAAGATTGCTTTGGCTCTTCAGGGTCTTTTTGTGGTTCCATACAAATTTTAGAATTGTTCATTCTATTTTTTTTTTTTGGTAAATGGCATTGAGTTTTGATAAGGATAACAGTAAATATGTATAATGTTTTGAGTAGTATGGACATTTTTACAATATTAATTCTTCCATTATATGAACAAAGTATATCTTTCCATTTATCTTTGTTGTCTTAAATTTATTTTATCAGAATCTTAATAGTTTTCAGAGTACATGTCTTTCATCTCCTTGGTTAAATTTATTGCTAGATATTTTAGTTGTTTTTTTTTTAAATGTAGTTATAAATGGAATTATTTTTATACATTTTTCTGGACGTTTGTTATTAGTATATAAAATGCAAAAGAACATTCCTGAATATTGATTTTGTATCCCCTTTACTGAATTCATTTATTAGTTTTAACACTTTTTGGTGGGGCCTTCAAGGTTTTCCATACATAGTATTATTATCTGAAAATAGTGAGAGTTTTACTTTCTTTCAGATTTTGATAACTTTTCCTTTTCTTGCCTAATTACTGTGGCTAAGACTTCAAATCCTATGTTGAATAAAAGTGGTGAGAGTGAACATCCTTGTCTTATTCCTGATCCTGAAGTAAAAGCTTTCAGCTTTTCATCTTTGAGTATAATGTTACCTATGGGCTTGTTCATATATGGTCTTTATTATATTGAGGTATGTTCCCTCTATACTCGCTTTGTTGAGAGTTTTTCTCATATTTGTATGTTGAATTTTGTTTAATGTTTTTTCTGCATCTATTGAGATAATCACATGATCTTTATCCTTCATTTGGATAATGTGTTATATCTTAGTAATTGATTTACAGGTATTGAACCATCCTTTTTATCCTTGGAATACATCTCACTTGATTATCATGTATGATACTTTTAATAAATTGTTGAATTTGATTTGATAATATTTTGTTGAGGATGGTTGTTGAGGACATTTTTTCATCAGGGATATATTTTTTAAAATTTATTTTTATTTTTTTATTTTTGAGAGAGATAGAGAGCACAAGTGGGGTAAGAGCAGGGAGAGAGAGGGTGACATAGAATCCAAAGCAGGCTCCAGGCTCTGAGCTGTCAGCACAGAGCCCATTGCAGGGTTCAAACCCACGAACTGTGAGGTCATGACCTGAGCTGAAGTCAGATGCTCAACTGACTGAGCCACCCAGGCAGCCCTGTTCATCAGGGATATTAACTGTAATTTCCTTTCCTTCTGGTATCCCTATCTCATTTTGGTATCAAGGTAATGCTTTCCTCAGGAAAAAAGGTCGTTCCTTCCTCTTCTATTTTTGGAAGACTTTGGGAAGGATTGGTATTAATTCTTCTTTGAAATTTTGACAGAATATACTAGAAAAAACATATGGTGCTGAATTTTTATTTCTAAGGAGTTTTAAAAGTACTGTTGTGATCTTCTTAGTAGTATGTAATCAGTCTGTTTAAAGTTTCTATTTCTTCATGATTCAATCTTTGAAGATGGTATGTTTTTAGGAATTTAGCCATTTTTTCTCTGTTGGTCAACTTATTGGCAAATCTTGCTCATAGTAGTTTTTCATAATAGTTTTATATAATACTTTGTACATTTATAGTATCAGTTGTAATGTCTCCTCTTTCATTTCTGATTTTATTTATTTGAGCCCTCTCTTTTTTTCTTGGTGAGTCTGGTTAAAGATTTGTCAATTTCCTTTATCTTATCAAAGAACCAATTTTATTGATATTTTCTATTGAATATTTAGTCTCTCATTTATTTCTGCTACTGTCTTTGTTATTTCCTTCCTTCTATTAATTTCCTTCCTTGTACTAAATTCTTCTTTTTATAGTTCCTTTAGAGTCAGGGTGTTTGTTTGAACTTTTTTTCTTTTTTCCTTGAGGTAAGCATTTATCCTGTGAACTTCCTCCTTAGAATTTCTTTTGCTGCATCTTGGAAGTTTTAGTATGTTGTATTTCCTTTTTTCGTCTCAAATTATTTTTATTTGTTTTTGATTTCTTTGTTGATCCACTGGTTGTTTAGTAGCATCTTGTTTGTCTCCACATATTTGTGAATATTCTAGTTTTGCATTATAATTTCTAGTTTCCGGGTGCCTGGGTGGCTCAGTCGGTTAAGCGGCCGACTTTGGCTCGGATCATGATCTCACGGTCCGTGAGTTCGAGCCCTTCATCGGGCTCTGTGCTGACAGCTCAGAGCCTGGAGCCTGTTTCAGATTCTGTGTCTCCCTCTCTCGGACCCTCCCCTGTTCATGCTCAGTCTCTCTCTGTCTCAAAAATAAATAAACGTTAAAAAAAATGTATAATTTCTAGTTTCAGACCATTGTGGTTGGAAAAGGTGCTTTATACCAATTCAATCTTAAATTTGTTAAGACTTGTTTTGTGGTCTAACGTATGATCTATTCCAGAGAATATTCCATGAGTACTTGAGAAATGTGTATTCTGGTGCTTTTGGCTAGAATCTTCTGTATATATATCTGTTAAGTCTATCTGGTCTAATGTGTCATTTAAATCAAGTGTTTCCTTATTGATTTTCTGTATGGATAATCTATTCATTGATGTAAGTTGAGTTAAAGTCCTCTACCCTTTATTCTGTTGCTGTCTGTTTCTCCTCTTAGGTTTGTTGATACTTGCTTTATATATTTAGGTGCTATTATGTTGGGAGCATAAATATTTACATATGCTATATCTTTTAATTCGATTGATCCCTTTATCAATATGTAATGCTCTTTATCTCTTACTACAGTCTCTTTTCTAAAGTCTATTTTTGTGTGAGATAAATACAACTACCCCAGCTTTCTTTTGGTTTTCATTTTCATGGAATGTGTTTGTCCATTCCTTTACTCTCCTTCTGTGCTTGTCCTTAGTTCTCAAGTGAATCTTTTATAGGCAGAACATAGATGGATCTTTTTTTTTTTTTTTTATACATTCAGCCACTCTGTCTTTTGATTGGGAAATTTAGTCCATTTACATTTAAAGTAATTATTGATAGGTACGTACTTATTCTCATTTTGTTGTTTCCTGCCTGTTTTGTAGTCCCCTTCTGTTTATGTCCTCCTTCTCTTGCTCTCTTCCTTTGTGGTTAGATGACTTTATTTAGTGCTATGTTTAGATACCTTTTTCATTATCTTCCCTGTATCTACTATGTTTTTGCTTGGTGATTACTATGAGGCTTACATATTATAACTTATATTTATAACATATATTTTAAGTTCATGGCAACCTAAGTTTAAGTACATTCTAAAGCTCTACATTTTTACTCTCCCCACCCTCATATTTTGTTTTTGATATCATGTTTATGTCTGTTTATCTTATGCATACCTTAACTAAGTATTATAGTTGTTTTTACTACTTTCGTCTTTTAAACTTCATCTTAGTATTGTAAGTAAATACACTGCCTTTATTATATATTTTCCTTTATGAGTGTGATTTATTCTTTTTAATGTTTTCTTGTTACTTATTAGTATGCTTTCTTTTCAGCTTAAAGATGTCCCTTTAACATTTCTTGTAAGGCTGGTTTAATGCTGATGTACTACTTTAGTTTTTGCTCGCATTTAAAAATCTATTCCCCTTTTGGTTCTGAACCCTAACTTCCAGGTAGAGTATTCTTTGCTGAAAAAAAAATTTATAGCCTTTTGAATCTATCAAGCTACTTGATTCCTGCCTGTAATGTTTCTCCTGAAACATCTACTTATAGTCATATGGGAGTTCTCTTATATGTTAACAGTTGCTTTTTTTCTTGTTGTTTTTAAGATTCTTTCCTTGTTTTTAACTTTTGATATCTTAATTATAATATGTCTTGGTGTGGGTTTCTTTGGGATCATCTTATTTGGAACTCTCTGGACTTCCTGGATGTGGATGTCTGTTTCTTTCCCCAGGTTAGGGATGTTTTCGGTGATTATTTCTTCCAATAAGTTTTTATCCCTTTTGTTCTCTCTTATCTTCTGGGAGCCCTGTAATGTCAATGTTAGTCCACTTGATATGCAATAAATGCTCAAGCTATCTTTGTTTCTTAAAAATTCTTTTTCTTTTCAGCTCCGATTGGGTGAGTTCCTCTGAGCTGTCTTCATGTTCACTGACCCTTTCTTCTTCTTTATCTAGTTGGTACTTGAACATCTCTAGTTTTTTGTTGTTGTTTTGTTGTTTGTTTGTTTGGTTGGTTTTGTATTTTTAAGTTCTGTTTCTTCTGTTTGTAACTTTATTATATTTCCTATTTATTTGTTGAAGTTCATTTTGTTCATGCATTCTTTCCTCAACTTTAGTGACAAATTTTGATCATACTTTGAACTCTTTGTTGAGTAAATTACTTATCTCCATTTCATTAGGGTTGTTTTTTTTTTTTCGAGATTTTCTTCGTGTGTGTGTGTGTGTGTGTGTGTGTGAAACTCTTTGTTTTGATTTCTGTGCATTAGAGAAACAGCCACTTCTCCCAGTCTTCAAGGTTTGGCCTTGTTAAGGAGATGAAACTTATTGTTCAACCCTGTCCTAGCTGTTGTGAGTCTCCCAAATTTTTGTGATTATCCAAGGTAAACTATTTTATTTTTATAGCTTCCCATAGTTGAAAGTGTGCTAAGGCCAATAAGGATCCCAAAGAAAAGGATTTCAATCAACATATAGATTCAGGCTGATTAAGTTTAGACCCTCAAATGATAACTTTTAAATATTTCAAATATATGCAGTCTTTTGCAACCATAAGTATAAGCCCCAATGACCCCTTCAGAGCCAGGAAATCTGGAATTGTCCACTGGGAAGAAGTCACAAAAATTGGGACTCCAGATAAGTGCATGGGTTGCTTTCTGAGAGATACCAGTAAGCTGTAGCCAGGCAGAGAGAGAATGCAAAGATGCTCTCCCTCAGCCTACATTCCCTGAGAGCACCTCCATAGCCTCTAGATGTGGCTAATCCTAAAACCTTCCCCTAAGGCTAAAGCTCCAGGACTAGCAAGTAAGCATCTCTCATGGAAACATTAGGGGTGTGTGTCAGTCTGCTATCTGTGCAGTGTCCTGGGTGTGGTAGCCAGGCAAGAGTTGTCTCTGTAATTGTCACATTCCTGGGGAACCAAGGAACACAAACCCTGTTGCCACTAGAGTTTCCCCTTGGCAGCAGCCACAAAAGTAAGGACACCAGATATAAAAATTGGGGTACCAGGCATATATAAGAACTCCCCTCATAGAGAATGCTGGCACTCTGAAGCACAGCAGAAGGAGAGCCCAAATATAGTGCCCATTTCTGTGAAGTGTTAGGGAAGGTTTACAGCCAACTCTTAGATCTGTGTTTAATTAGAGGCCTGCCCCTCAGGCTGCAGCTATGATGATAAGCTAATAGGCCTCTTTACATAAAGATTGAGCTCCTGGGAATGTTGCTTCTTGCTGTGCCCTGAGGGTGGTAGCTATTTAAGAATTCTTTCTCCATTGGTTACAGTACTGTAGAACTTGTGTCATAAGCTGTACTGGCTACTACAGTGAGGTGATGTAAAAGTTGCCATGGCAGCTCCTGCAAAAATTTGGGCATCAGTGAAGGGTATGTTTTTTCTTATAAGATATCAGTTATCTGGAGTGAGGCAGAGGAAGTGTGCAAACACTGCCTTCACCAGCCTCTGTTCCTTGAGAGCCCCTTGTAGGACCCTATAGTGTACCAGACCAAAAGCCTTCCCTAAGCCAAAGCTCCTGGACAAAAACAATAGACTTCTTTCTCTGAAAGACTGAGTATGTTTCAGCCTTCTAACTATGCAGTGTCTTGAGAGTGGTAGTCTGCTAAGAATTTTCTTTCCAATTGTTACAATCCAATGGTACCAAAAAATGAAAACCCCAGGCTTCCTGAGCCAGGTGACTAACAGGCATCCCCTGGGTGGTGGCAAAAATTGGGTCACCAGACATAAATATGGGGGCACCACACAAGTGTAGAATCTCCCCTCCAGGAGATAGAATTCTCTGGAATATGTCAGGGAAAGCACATGATATGGGTCCCATGGGTGAGCCTACACAGGAGCCCTTTAAGTTGTTCCTCAGTTGGCCACACCCACATGGGCCTTAATGGTGTGAGATTTGTTGATTTTAAGCCAGATGTTCTGGGTGCTTATTTCTCAGGTGCTGGTGTTAAAAGTTGGGGAATGAACCCTTCACTTCTCAGGGAGGATCTCCAGGTTTTGAGTTCTCTCCCAATTGTGAGTTGCCATGCAAAGGGTGGGGTTTATGGCAAGATTGTCTCAGTCTTTCCTACCTGTTTCAATGTGGTTTTCCTTTGATTTGCCTAATGTGAATGGGTCACTCTGCCAGTTTTTAGGTTTATTTCAGAGGAAATAGTTTTGTATATAGTTGTAGATTTAGTGTGTCTGTGGGAAGAGTGAGTTCAGGATCTTCCTATATTGCTATCTTGAACCAAAACCTATGATAAGTTTTTAAATCACTAATTCAGTCTTAGCTTCGTAGAGGCCTATTCAATGTTTCTATTTTTCCTGAGTGAGTTTCAGTAATTTGTGTCTTTCAATAAGTTGGGGAGTGATTCTTTTCCTACCCTTTCATAAGTTATATTCATTTGCTGGCATATAGTTGTTTATAGTATTCTCTTACAAACTTTTGTATTTCCTAAGATTGGTAGTGATATTCTTTCTTCTTCTTCTTCTTTTTTTTTTTTTTTTTTTAAGTAAGATCTATGCCCAATGTAGGGTTTGAATTCATGACCTCAGGATCAAGAATTGCATGCTCTACTGACTGAACCAGTCAGGTACCCTCTCTTTAGTTTTTGATTTAATAATTTGAGTATTCTTTCTCTCTCTCAACTTTTTTTAAAAATTTTTTTTAATGTTTATTTTTGAGAGATAGAGAGAGACAGAGTCTGAGTGGGGAAGGGGCAGAGAGAGAGGGAGACACAGAATCTGAAGCAGGCTCCAGGCTCTGTGCTGACAGCTCAGAGTGGAGCTCAGACTCATGAACTGTGAGATCATGACCTGAGCCGAAGTCGGACGCCCAACCGACTGAGCTGCCCAGGTGCCACCCCCGCCTTTTTTTTTTTTTTTTTTTTTTTTTTTTAGCAATCTAGCTAAACGTTTTCCAATTTTATAGGTGTTTTCAAAGAACCAACTTTTGGTTTAGCTTATATTTTTTAAATATATTTTTACCCCAGTTTTTTATTTATTTCCTTCTGCATACATTAGGCTGAATTTTTTTTTCTAGTTTCTTAATATGGAAAGTTATGTTATTGATTTGGATCATTGTCTTTTTTTTAATTTTTAAACATTTATTATTTGAGAGAGAGAGAGCAGACACAGGAGGGGCAGAGAGAGAGGGAGAGAGAGAATCTCAAGCAGGCTTCATGCTGAGTGCAGAACCTGATATAAGTCTTGATCTCATAACTGTGAGATTAGGACCAAAGCCAAAACCATGAGTCAGATGATTTACTGAGCCAGATGACCTGAGATAATAATTCTTTTTAGAAAGTATTAGTACATTTTATTTTTTTTAGTAAAATTTTTGGTTTCCATCCAAAACTAGATGAAAAATACAGAGTTTATCTCATATCCCTCCACTTCCCCTACCCCACCCATAGCTTCTACCACCAACAACCAAATGTGGTACGTCAGTTAAAATCAATGAACCACATTGACATATGATTACCAACAAAAGGTTCATAGAAGATGTAAGTAAATATAGAGATATATAGTATCCATGGACTTTTAATACTGGTAAGGTGTCAATTTCTACTAACTAGTCTATAGATTCTATAGAATCCAAATAAAAGTCCTGACAGGCTTTGTTTTAGAAATTGATTAGCTAATTCTAAAATTCATCTGAAAATGCAAATATCTTAGATAAACCACAACAACTGGAAACAGAGGAATAAAATTGAAGAGCTAATTCTACTTGATTTTAATACAAATTTTTTTTTCAATACTTTAGAAGTGTTTCTCCACTGCCTTCTTGATTACATTTTTTTTCATGAGACATCTGCTGTCATTCTTTTTTTTTTTCTTGCATCTCTGCTTAACATGTCTTTTTAATTTGGATTGCTTCTAAGGTTTTCACTTTATCTCTCATTTTGAGCAATTTGATTTATAATATGTCTTAATTTCATTTTTTTCTTGTACTTGCAAATTGTGGAGCTTTTTGGATCTCTGGGTTTATACTTTTCATAAAATTTGGAAAATTTTTAGTCATTTACTTCTACAAATTTTTCTTTCTGTTTTCCTTTCCTTTCTCTCTTTTGGGACTCTCTCTCTATATTAGGTCCCTTGAAGTTGCTCACAGCTTACATTTTTTAAATTGCTCTTTGAAATATAATTCACATGCCAAAAAATTTAATAAAGTATACAATTCAATGTTTTAGTATGCATCTCTGTAAATATACTAACAACATTGAGCTTTGCTACTAAAAAAATACACTTTTTAAAAAATTATTTTTCCATGTGCTTCATTTTGCGTAGTTCCTTTTGCAGTGTTTTGAAGGCCACTAATGTTTTCTTCTTTTCTCTTTTGCAATATATAACCTGGAAATACTCTCATCCAGAGATTTTTTTCGTTTCAGACATTGTACTTTTATATCTAGAAGTTTGATTTGGGTTTTTTATATGTCATCTAAATCTGTACGCAAACTTTTAAACATACAGAGGAAAGTTATAGTAATTATTTTAATTAATAATTATTTTAAAGTAATTTTAATTACTTTATTTCTAACAATGGTTTTTCATCACTTTCAATTGGTTGATTGTTTTCATCATTATGTGTCATGTTTTCCTGATTATAAATCATGAGATTAACCTTGTTGGATGCTGAATATTTTTGCATTTCTATAAATATTTCTGTGCTTTGTTATGGAATTTAGTTAAATACTAAAAACTTTGATCCTTTTGGGTCCTTCTTTTAAGTTTGGTTAGATGGGAACAGAGCAGTTATTAATTAGCTGAGAAAAACCCTCATATGTCCTCTGCCCAAATGGCTCATATATTACAAAGTTTTTCTAATCTGACTAGTGGTCACATTCTGGGTCCTAAATGGGCACAAGAACTCTTTCTTCTAATCATTTAGCATGATTCTTTCTGCACCCCTGGGTATTTTCCTCACACTCGTTATCATCAGTAGTCAGCTAAGTCCTCCAGGAACACCCTCTACAGATCTGTATTTTCTCTGCATGTCTCTCTCCCATCTTCTGTATAATTTCCGGAATATTCAGTCTTGTTCTCTACAGAATTTCAACTTTGAGATTGACATCAGAGATTCTTTCAGGTTCCATCTGGGCTCTTCCTTACTATCCTGCTTACCTAGAAATCCTCTCAAGGCTTTGAACTGAGGTAACCATAGCACCCACCTTATTTGTCTTCTGTCCTTTAGGGATCACTGTCCTTCATTGTCTGAATGGCCAATGTCTTCAAAACCTTTATGTTTTGTTTAGTATTTTGGTTGTTTCAGTCAAGAGGGTAAATCCAGTCCATTTTCTTCAATTTTGGCCAAACATAGATGTGTCCTCATTGATTTTTGTTGAAGCTTTTATTTACCTAGTATGAAATTGGACCACCTGGCAAAAAGCATAAAATCATAAAAGCAATTAATCGACCTCCAATTTCTCATTTTTTTTCCTCTACCACTTATCTATACAAGTATATTATTATTTTTTTAAGCTTATAAATAAAGTATATTATTTTGGTTTAAAGTAATCTTATACTGAGTCAATCTAACATAGTAAGTCTGAACAACTGTAATGAATATCAGTCTCATATTTCTTTAATTTTCGTCAAAACTTAACTCATCAACTTCATTTTTCATATTCCCAAATAATAACTGTTAGTGTTCTCTGACTACAAAAATAGATGATGTCTATGCATAATGAAAACCAAATCATATCAGTATTTTCTACTCAGTCTGAGATAATGTACACTCTTCTCTCTGTTGTGTATTACGCTCAACAGCTACTGATCAGAATTAGGTCTTTTTTTTTTATAACTTTTTTGTAATGCTAAACCTGTTAATTAGAACTTTGCTATCATGAGTTTTTGAATAATCATTTTTTTAAGAAAAAAATTGTAGTGTTAAACTCAACAGTAGCTGGTCAAGATGCTAAAATGATGATACAATATTTATATTGTATTGAAAGTGTCCTGTGTAATGCAAGTCACTTTTTGACCATTTGTCCATATATTAACATTGCTGGGTGACACTGAAGCCCTTTCTATACTTCGTATTCAGCAATTTAAGCTTTGGCTCAATCTGTGTAGGCAGTGACTAGAAGGAATTATCAGGGGGTGATGGGTTGTTGGGGAGACAGAGACTTAAAAAAGAAGGAAAGGATGGAAACTCGGCCAGTATTTATGCTGGGTACTGAAGATTATACTAAATCAAAGGAAGTTACTGTATTTTTGACCTCTGCATAGGGACAGATGCAAACCTTAGAATTCTTTTTTATTATTAAAACCTGAAAACTGAAATTAAGAATAATAGGCAGGCTTAGACTAACATTCAAGAAAAAACCCCAATAGTGTTGCCTAATCAAGTTTCTGATTTATCTCTTGCAATGTATGCTGTGCCATCAGATTTATATAAAAGAGTGTTCATTTGTTTGATTTTAATTGGAAGCTTATGAAAATATCTCTAAATTTTTCATAGTATATATAAATGATGATTTTAAAATTGCTGAAATATGCTGTTTTTATTGACTTAAACCTAAATAGAATAGGAACCAGAATGTGGAAAAATTTTTGCTTTGAATAGTGATCAAAGCCTGGGTGGCCCAGTCAGTTAAGCATCCGACTTCGGCCCAGGTTATGATCTCGCAGTTTGAGTGAGCGCCCTGCATCTGGCTCTGTGCTGACGGCTCGGAGCCTGGAGCCTGCTTCAGATTCTGTGTCTCATTTCTCTCTGCCCCTCCCCACTTATGCTTTGTCTCTCAAAAATAAATAAATGTAAAAAAAATAGTGATCAAGTAAAATAGATCAGTTCATATATAACACATAAAAATAAATTGCCTTTCTCTTAAACATGTTTTATGTTGATCAAAGTTTATGGTTCAACTGACTTCGATATTTAAGCATTTATGGTGGGTATATTTAAAGTTAAAAGAACCTTTTATAACAGTTCATTGAGTTTATTGAATAGTTCACACACTTTCAATATTCCTTTCTTTTGGTACATGTATGAATGTTATTCTCCAGTTGATCATGCATAAACTTGGTTTTATTTTGTATTTTCTGATAATGTTTAATAATCTTACCTATAGAAGACTCATATTAAAATTCAGTATCTCATTAAATTTCTACATGAATTCAATTTAGGAATTTAAGAATTTCAGCATTACCTTGAGAAATTATGTAATTTAAAAAAAAAGAAAGAAACCTTCCAGAAGAAACAGTGTCCTATGTCTTTTATATTGTTTTTATTTATTTATTTTTTCTTTTTTTTATGCCATGCACAGTGCTGGCTCTCTGAGAGCCAGACACAAAATGAGAGTGACATGTCAAACACATGGATATCAAGGATGTGGTTACCTTAGCAACAGGAAGCATATAAAAGCCCTCAGAACTTACCTTCCTACTCCTGGGACATTTCAGAGTTTCAGATACTGTAAATACGGGTGAATATGATGTCTATAAGAGACATCACAAACAAAGTATTATAATGTAAAGTAACCCAAGTTTTTCTCACAGTACCAAGAACATAAATTGTAATTCACTCCCTTTCTGAAAATGGGTTAGTGGTGGTCTAAACCAAAGGTAGAACAACACTTCTGGACTTTATATTCTATAAAAATAGAAGGTACATTAAGTTTCATAGATTTACACATATCCATAGAATTTGAAGTTCTGTTATAGGTTTTGAAAGATTTGTTAATTTTAATTTCCTTTTGAATGATAAAATGCATTGAGATTCTGAATTACTATAGAAATAACATTGGAAAAATGCTCCACAGAGATTAGAGCCGCACAAAAATGTAGTGAAAGTAGGTTTGCTCTAGTAGATAGTTGAACTATAAGAATTAGATCTGTCACTGGATGGGAAAGCCCTTCTGAAATTTTGCCAAAGTAAAAATGACATTTGTCTTTAGTAAGAAAAACCTACCTTCATCACTACTATCTCAAAAAAAAAAAAAAGGTTTTGTTTTAATATTAATAGTGGAAAACATTCTAAATATCTATCATCATCATCTATCCAAATTAATTTGTAATTACTTTCTCTTGCTGATAGTCTTCATCATTATGTCTGTGTTTTCCTCTTATTGAAATGTCTTATAGTTCTTTTCTGTAGGGAAAATCTCTGTCTCTCTCCTCTCTCTCCCTCTCCCTCACCTTCTCCCTCACCCTTTCTTCCTTTCTCTCCTTCCTTTCTTCTCTCTCTTGCTCATGTTAGTTATGTTCTCTTTACCTCTTTCTATTTATCTAACTTGCATATTAAATGGCCCATAATACCCACACATATGAAATGAATGGACCCTTTTTCTCTGTACAAAAAAAAAAGAGTTTGGTTCTTAAATTTGCTAAATAGAGTGGTATATTTGAACCCTTGATTTCTCATATTACTCTCATTTCAACTAACACCTTCACTGTTAGAAGACTCAATGATGAATCAACTATGATGCAGCACTTTTTGACAAGCCTAAATGACAGACAACATCTAATATTTCAAAGAATTTAATAGATATGCTCACTCTCTATTCATCTAAACTTCTTGAGTTTGAACTGCATAGGAGCTAAATCATCTTAAAGCAAAGTGCCCAGGACCTATTATCCGAACTCACTTCAGAAATCCCTTCACTGATTTATGATTTACTGTTATGTTATGCTATCAGGATTTATGAAGGATCAATATAAGAATCACCTATTTGAAATATGGTCTGTGTCCTTACAGAACATGGCTTGAAAATTTCAGCCACTGTTATATGAGAAATCATACAATAGACTTTATTTCTTAATTTAGTTTCAGAAATTTTTATCTGTCAATTTATTTGTACATTTCTCTCCTTTCCATGTATTTCTTTGTCAGAAAATGACAACTATATAAATCAATATATATTTTGAAGAAAATTTTAATCCTCGGGAATCTTAAACAGATTGGCAAATTGTGATAACAGATATCACTTGTTGAATGCACACTATACCAGGCCTAGTTCTAAGTACCTTATGCATATTGACCCTTCTAAGTCTCACTCTGAGATTGGAACTCTTCTTATCTCCATTTTACAGGGGGGATATTAGGTTAGAAAGAGGGATTCATATTTTGTGAGTGGTGGAGCCAGGACTTAAAGCAGTGTGGCTCTGAGAATTATGTTTTTGTTTTTTAAGTTTTTATTTATTTTGAGAGACAGAGTGAGCAGGGGAGGGGCAGGGAGGGAGGGAGGGAGGGAGGGAGAGAGAGAGAGAGAGAGAGAGAGAGAGAGAGAGAGAGAGAGAGAATCACAAGCAGGCTCTGCACTGTCAGTGTGATGCCCGATGTGGGGCTCAAACTCCCAACCAATGAGATTATGACCTAAACTGAAATCAAGAGTTGGGTGGGCTCTTAACCAACTGAGCCACCCAGGTGTCCCTGGGAATTATGTTTTTAATGACAAAGCACCTGATTCTGAGGTAGTCATGAGGTGAGCCTGCTTTCTCTTTTTCCTTCTATGTATGAGAGGTACCTTAATATAGAATTAGCAGTTCTCAAAGCCCTGTTTCTGAAGCAGCAACAGCAGGTTGGGCCCTGCAAAGTGTGTTGCAACAAAACTTTTCAAAATTTTTGGTGATTCTGATGCATGTTAAAGTCTAAGAATACTGGTGTGAAGAATGAGAGAATTTTGGTGATAGATGACTGTGAATTCAGATCCTGATCCACTGCTCTGTGCCTGTATGATGTTGCATATATTAACTAACCTTTCTGTGCTGATTTTCTAATAGATGAAACCAAGATAATAAATCTGTTGGGATTTTTGTGAAGATTAGCTATTTCTTGCCATTCAATTTTATTGTTTTTTCATTATATTTAAAATTACATTTTTACCTTGATCTTGCGTTTAAAAAGATATAGTATTAATTAAATAAAATAAAAATCACAGCATTGGCATCATATAATAAATCTCACACTGAGTACTATGTAAAGCTTTTATATATATTCACATTTTGTAAGTCATTATACATATAAAATTTTAAGAAATCTATTATATAACAAAATTTGTATATATATAATATTTATGTGTGTGTTATTATAGCACACTCTGACATATTTCCATTTTATCAACTTAAGGTATCATTATTATCACCATCATAGATAACAGAACTTTAGAAGCAGACGTTTTCATACATGCCTCTTACATACTACTTTCAGTCCTGGTTAAATGTAGACAATTTTATATACGAATATTTGCCTTTTTTAGTTAGCATATCTTAACATTGAATGAAAAAGTTAGAAAGCATTAAATGTCTAATGCATTTTACCCATTTATGGTGGTAAATCAAAACTGATAATCTGTCCCATCCTGTATCAGGAGATACTATCAATATAAAATTTCAGGCATGAATAGATGAATTGGCAAATTTTGTACCTCTTGTTATCAGTACAACTTAGAATGTATTGGTAGTGGCTAAAAGTTATCATCATCCAATGTCAACTTGCTACCCAGGGAGAAGTGAATTGTTTGATCTCTGTCCAATTCCCAAGGCATTAGTCTATATCTTAGAACACTACCATCACAATAATCACAAATTGGCACTTGAGGTAGCATTCTCAGCCTGGAAGCCAAGAAATAAAGGAGAAGGACTTTTCTCCTGCTTGACCTCGAGGAGCTTTACAACATATGAATAGAGCCAGGTGGAACAATGGGGCTGTCATAGCCCATTTATTAAGCTATGACTTTTACATTGATTATTAGTGGTTAGCTAAAATCCACACTATTTATACACTTTAGGTGGGTTTAGGAAAATTGTTTTATATTTTTTATAAATAATGTAGACCATTAAATTTATCATACTTTGGTATTGTAAACACTGGAAGAAAACCTGATGGCAACACTATCTTCCTGTGCTAGATCATTAA